>NW_003852599.1:1947599-1975158 GCF_000181295.1 Otolemur garnettii | reverse complement strand
GTAATTGATCCAGGCCAGAATTATCAATGGAGCCTAAAGCCAGTGGGTAAAAGTTTGATCACAAACAGGATAATTACATAGGCTCAAAGGATCTACTTCAAAATACTTACTAGTTGTAAAGAGAAAAAATATATATGTATATATATATTTTTGAGACAGAGTCTCACTTTGTCACCTTTGGTAGAGTGTCATGGTGTCATAGCTCACAGCAACCTCAAACTCTTAGACTCAAGAGATTCTCTTGCCTCAGCCTCCCAAGTACCTGTGATGACAGTCACCCACCATAGTGCCCAGCTATTTTTAGAGATGGGGTCTCGCTCTTTCTCAGGCTGGTCTCAAATTCAGGGGCTCCAGTGATCCACCCACCTCAGCCTCCCAGAGTGCTGGGATTATAGGCATGAGCCACTGCGCCCAGCAAGGGAAATCATCTTGCTTTTATGCTGGAGGAAGCTGGCAATCGTCACCTTAACTCGATGATCAGAGTCAATATCCCCAGTGATGAGATAGAGCTACGTTACACGCCTCCTGTGTGACGTGCCAAGAAGCACGCATCACTTCTGAAGTTGTCCTGTCATATTAGATACACCCAAGTCGAGGGGTCATTCTGCAGAGAAAAAAAAAAAAAAAGTAGTCTGTACTTTTCAAAATTTCAAGGTTACGGAGGGCAAAGGGAAGCTGAGCAACCATTGTAGATTAATGGAGATTAAAGAGACATGACAACTAAATGGGATGTGCGATCTTGGATTGGATCCCGGACCAGAAAAAAAAAGTCTGCTACAATTTCAATAAGGTCGGTAAATTAGATGATAGTATCAATGTTAATTTCCTGATTTTTATAACTGTACTATGGCTATGTAAAAAAAGAAAAATGCCTTTGCTCTTAGAAAACACACATTAGAGTATTTAGGGGCAAAGGGGCAACATATCAATAACTTCCTACCTAATGGTTCAGAAAAATAACAATACATAAGAAAGAATGATAAAGCAAGCATGGCAAAATGGTAACCATTATCCTTAATGGCCTGAGTGAAAGGTGTACGGGAGCTCTTTGTACCATTCTTCCAACTTCTCTGTATCGGTATTTGACATTATTTCAAAATAAAAGTACTAAAAGAAAAAAAAAAATAAGAGTAGCTCACTGCCCCACTCGACATCCCTTACTCTCCTTAACTGTTCCGAAGGCTCTTCTCACCACCGGTTACAGCATAAATAGACATTGTATATAGAGATGATATGTATTTTACATAATTTATTTGTGTACTTTTCTTGAGATAGGGTCTCCCTCTGTCTCCTTGGCTACAGTGCAGAGGTGTCATCATGGTTTACAGCAACCTCAGACTCTGGAACTGAAGCAATCCTCCTGCCTCAGCCTCCTCCTGAGTACAAAGACTACAGATATGCACCATCACACCTGGATAATTTTTTTTTTTTCTTTAGAGATGAGGTCTTGCTAAGTTGCTCTGGCTGGTCTCAAACTCCTGGCCTCAAGTGATCCTCCCTCCTTGGCCACACGAAGTACTAGGATTAAAGGTGTGAGCCAGGATTATAGGTGTGAGCCACTACACCCGGCCCATATCATATATTGTATTTAATGTTTACAACCGCCATATAAAGTAGACACTGCTACTGTTCTTTGCAGTTACAATTCCTTCTGCCTGGAATGCTCTCTTCCCCTGGTGTCTGCATGTATCTCCCTCGGGTCTTTCCGCTCTCCACTCAGATACCATAGACGATGGCAGCAATGTTAATTTCTTCCTTGACTAGACCAGGACTCCATGAGACCAAGGACTTTCTGCTGATTCCTCACATCTTCCACAGTACCTGCACGTAAGAGGTGCTCGGTCACTGTGTTGAATGAAACACCTCCATTTTAGAGAAGAGGCTTAGGAAAAATTGTAGTGCTGGGACCCGACGTTGAGTATAAGAGATGTGGTGGGGAAGCTGTGTCCTTGGGAACAAAAGGATTTCTTTTGTGAAGTTTTAATTTGATTGAGGGGCCTCATTTGGGGATCTGGAGGGCCACACGTGGCCCCAAGGACACAGGTTCTGATGCTGATAGTAATACTACAACCTTCACATCTTCATGGCACCTGTACTTTTCTTTATTAGTAGAAACATTGTGAGTGTGCCCCCATTCATGACAAGACAACTATGGTGGTCAGCTCCAAATGCTTCTAATACCCGCAACTGCCAGATTCATGCCTTTGTGTACCCCTGCCCTGTTGGGCTGGATTTTGTAACTCACTTAGAGCAAACAGAATATGGCAAAACTAATGGGGTGCCACTTCCATGACTAAGTTAGTTATGAAAAAATTGTGATTCGCATCTTATTAGCAGATTCTTGCAGGCACATTTCCTTGTTATGTTGCTTGCTGTCATGTCACGAGATGCTTTATGGAGAGACCCACATGGCAAGGAACCACGGGAGGCCTCTAGCCAAGAGCGTGCAAGGAATTGAATCCTGCCAGCAAACACGTGAGTACTTGACATTGGAAATATCTCTTCCCTTGTTAAGCTTTCCAAAAAGACTACAACCTGAGAAGATACTTGGATAGCAGCTAGTGAGGACCCAGCTAAGCCATGCCCAAGTTCCTGAACCACAGAAACTGTGAGATAATAAATGTTTTATTTATTTATTCGTTTATTTATTTATTTTGAGACAGAGTCTCAAGCTGTTGCCCTGGGTAGAGTGCCGTGGTGTCACAGCTCACAGCAACCTCAAACTCTTGGGCTCAAGCGATTCTCTTGCCTCAGCCTCCCAAGCAGCTGGGACTATAGGCACCTGCCACAACGCCCGGCTATTTTTTTGTTGTTATTGTAGTTGCCATTGTTGTTTGGCAGGCCCAGGCTGGATTTGAACCTGCCATCTCCGGTGTATGTGGTTGGCGCCCCAGCTGCTGAGCTACAGGTGCCAAGCCAATAAGTGTTGTTGTTTTAAACTGCTATGTCTTGAAATAATTATTGCACCACAACAGATAATTAATACTATAACCCTCTACCTCTACTTGGCAACGGTTACTTCCCTATATTAGTAGAAACATTTTGTAGTGTATTTATCTGTGTTCTTCACCCTCCCCATCACCCACACCATAAACTATGTAGGCAGAGACTATGATTTGTTTAACATTTTATCTATAGTTCATAGCATAGTGCCTATTTCATATTTGGAGTTCAGTAAATGCTTGTTAAAAATTATTAAAGAATCAGCATATGGTTCACACCTGTAATCCTATCACTGCGGGACCCTGAGGCAGGAATATCCCTTGAGGCTTAGAGTTCAAGACCAGCCTGGGCAATGTAGCCAGACCCTGTCTCTACAAAGCGTAAGAAAAATTAGCCAGGTATGGTGGCACACACCTGTAGTCCCGAACTTTCCGGTAAGACTAGGAAACTGAAAGAGGAGGATCACTTAGAGCCAGGAATTCCAAGCTGCAATAAGCTATGATCAGCCCACTGCATTTCATCCTGGGCAACAGAATACAACTCTGTCACTTAAAAAAATTTTATTGAAGCGTTTCTCTTTAGAAATAAATTGTGGTTGGGATTACATGCCAACCTGTGAATCTGCTTACTTCTAAGGAATTGATAAAGATTTTGAATTTGAAAAGCTCAGAAGCACAGCCCAAACTACAGACACTCACCATGGCTCTCCTCCCGCACCCCCACGAGGCCCCATTTGGGTGGCCAGCTGGTCCCTGGACAATATCTCTGTTCCAGCTACCTCACTATCATAATTCTTAAAAATAGTGTCTGTATCACTGAACCACAGGAGAGGACAAAGCGACCTGCCCATCCACCTGTTCTAATTAATGTACTTTTAAACCTTTCAAGGAAAACGATTTCTCCTCCTTTCTTTACACCACACAAAGATTTAGCCGTAAAATTTCGGCGTAGAGTAATCACATCCAGAATCAATGGCTTCTTTTCTGAATTAAAAAAAAAAATACTTCTAACATGTTCATTTTCATTTTTAAAAATGCTATTTTAAATGGTAGGGAGCCTTTTAATTCTCCACTCTGGGTTATAAAAAAAATAATAGATAGGCAGAAATGTGTTATTAAAGCTATTTTTCTTGGCGTTCTGGTAATTTAATAAACTGCTGAAGCTAAGCCTTAAGACTTATGAGGCAGCAAGAAGATGGCTTGTCTGTTGATTAATAGTTTTTGATCATTCCCCACCCCACCTCCCCCCTGCTTCTTGGGGTGATTTCTGAAGGACAACGGGCAATTTCTGAAGAATGAAGAAGATTTGGAGAAACCTTGTGTAAAAAACATTTCATCCAAGGAATTTTAATTTCCTGGTACACACATAGACACGCCTCTCTAAGGCTTGGGCTGCCGGTGAAACTGGCTAAGCTGAGGCCCAGAAGATAATGCTTGAGTGATCCCTTCCATACTGGACAATTTCTGAGCCTTTCCCCAACCTTAGAAAGTTTCCACGTCAAGGTTACTGGGGGGTATCTTAGTCTGGTTAGGCTGTCATAATAAAATACTATGGCCTGGGTAACTTAAACAACAGAAATTTATTTCTCCTAGCTCTGCAGGCTGGGAAGATTAAGTTCAAGGTGCTGGCAAGTAGGTTTCATTCTAAGGCCTCTTCTCTTGGCTTGTAGGCACCCTCTGTCTCCTTCGGTGCTCACATGACCTCTTCTTTGGGAAAGAACAAGTTTTCTGGTGTTTCTCCTTTTAAGGACACTAATCCCATCAGGAGGACCCCACCCTCATGACCTCATCCACCTCTAATGACCTCCCAAAGGCCCTATCTCTAACCCATCACAGTGGGGTTAGGACTTCAACCCTAAGTTGTGAGAAGACACAAACATTCTATTCCTAACCGAGGGTGATCCAGTTCTTAGGCCAGTCACTTGGCTTCAAATCTACTCCTAATGATCTTGAAACTCTGCAAACCACATTTCAGAATTTCCTGCTGCTTCCCTGTTAGGTTCTGTCATCAAGGAGCACCAGAGGGAAGCCCAAGGCTAGAGGTGAAAGGAGGGATTGTTCATTCCCAATTGGCTCTGATTCTGCTCAGCAGCACCCTGGCAATGGCAATCTTTCCCATCAGCACCTGTGTCATCCATTTGGCAAAGCCTCACTGTGCCTCCTCCCCAAGGACCCTACCTCTGAGTGCAGAGATGCCGATGCCACCCAGGCATTCTCTGCTCCCTTGATTCAGAGCTCTGAGCTTCAGCTCCTCAAGGCTCCTCTCCTAGCCTTCCATGTTTTCATCATTCTACTCTCTTCCCCTTGGGTGATCACTGCTTCTTTCAATTCCAACTTCTGTGCCATCCTTGGGATTTTTTTTATGCTTTCTTACTTTTTCAATGCAGAGGTAACAATTATATATTAAATTCTTTCTGTTGAAATAATTGAAGTCACTTCTGTGTCCTCTCTGGGTCCTGACATACAGTAGGGACTTGGCCTAGTCATTGGATAGAAAGGGACAATCATAGAAAATATAGATAGGCTACCTTTGTACTCTCTAGGACTATTTCTCTCCTTGTAAAGTGAAGAAAATGGTACATAGTCTTCATGTATGAGATTGACCCCACTAAGCTGATGTTCTTCTCTGTTTGGGAATGTCTCAGCCGGTGGTTATGGCAAGGAAAAATCTTCCTATTGAAAAGCCTTCCTTCTTGCTAGATAGTTAGCTCTGTGAGGGCAGAGAACGTGATTGTTCGTTTACGCAACTAAGCACCTCACCCAGTGCCAGGTGCATGGGATGCATTCAATAAATGTCTGTAAACTCATTGAATGAATAAATAGAAAGATAGAGAAATGGAAAGATGGATGGATGGATGGACATAATCTAATCTCAAGAACATCTAGTACTGGGGAGAAGAAAGCCTTCCTGAAGGAACAGTGGTACTTCATTTTTTAGTATGTCATTAGGATTAGGATTGGCTATACATGAACGCAGCCCAAAATTACAATGACTTTCAAAAGAAAAATTCACTTTCCTCTCACCTAACAAAGTGCAGGGATGGGTACGTTGCAATCTCAAAGGTACCAAGCACTCAGTTCCTTCTGTCTCCACCAACCTCATCATGCAGCTTCTGCCTCCATCCCATGTGACCATAGCTAAGTCACATGTTCTGAATGATCAGGTATTGATCTGAAAGCAGGGCCCCATTACTAGGGGGAAAGGCATCTATGGTACCAGCAGGCAATCCCTTTCATAGTAAGGAACAGATAGCATATGACTGAAACTGTCTTCCCAAAGCAGGGAGGATGGGAGGAGGATCTGAAGTCCTGGGGTCAGAGCTTCAGGTGACTGCACCTTTCCCTATGGGAGGTCCAGCACTACTTCCCTTCCATCCCCCAGGCCCTGCCTCCCATGTCTAATAACAGTGGCTTAGTCCTGGAAAATGACTTAGAAGTCTTAGTGGTCTGAAAACTTAGTAGCCTATGACCTAAGTTCCAAACGCAGTTAATTTACTCTGAGCTGTTAACTAGAAACAGAGAGGCAGGAGGAAAAGTGGGTAAGAATGTTGACTTTGAGCTGACAATCAACTCACTGTGTTGAGCTACTTAATCACTCCGAACCTTAGTTTCTGCATGTGTAATAAATACACACCTTACAGGGCCATTATGAACACTAGATGATAAAGGTGATGTGCTTGGTCCATGTAAGTGCTTGATGATGAATAGCTGTTACTATTTTATGAAGTACTTTCAAAACCCCCTTAAAAACACAGGGGGTTTTTACTCTCCTCAATACTGTTGCTGAAACCACATATAGACTATCAGGAGTTTTAAGATACACAAATAAGGCCGGGAGCAATGGCTCACACCTGTAATCCTAGCTATCTGGGAGGTGAGGCGACTGGATTGCTTGAGCTCAGGAGTTTGAGACTGGCCTGAGCAAGAGTAAGACCCCATCTCTACTATAAATAGAAAAGTTATCCTGGCATTGTGGCAGTCACCTATAGTTCCAGCTACTTGGGAGGCTGAGGCAAGGGGATCACTCGAGGGCAGGAGTTTGAAGTTGCTGTGAGCTGTGATGCCATAGCATTCTAGCTAGGGTGACAGAGTGAGTCTCTGTCCCCCCAAAATAATAATAAAATAAAAAGGTTCAAAAATAGAGTATGTCCAGGAAGGAGACCATAGAGTAATGACTTGAAAGTATAACACATGAGAATTAAATGGAGGGGGCAGGAGTGTGACAAGAACAGACATCACTTGCCTGACCCCCTGAACCAGGTTTGGGTGTCCCTGACATGTGCTCTCACAGATCCCAGTGTGTCCCTTTGATAAACTCACCACCTCTCATAGTAACTATGATTTAATGTCCATGCTTAAAAATTTATGTGGGCAGGTGCTATGTCTGTCTTACCCACTGTTGTATCCCTAAGAGTACTTTTTCAGTGAACACGTGCTAAATGAATGGGGTGACAGGGAGCGGGTGGCTGGTAGGAACACTGAGAACAGCAGGAGTTTTCAATCCCATTCAGGCTTCATGATCCTGAATCAGGGTCCCTGTTCCCATTACTCTGCAGCTATTTCTGGAACTCCCTGACAGGTGGGCAGAGTCAGGGATGCAACGTGTTGAGGAGGTATTGGGCATTGGCTCCAGGCCCTCTTTAACTAAGTTTCCTCCTTAAGAATTTCTTTCGTTTGGTTTTTTTTTTAAATCATTTATCATAAGGACATTTGCACTAGATTGTTTATCACAGCTCAATTTACAATTGCTGAGATGTGGAAACAGCCTAAATGCCATGAAATACTACTATTCAGCCATAAAAAAGACTTTACATCTTTTGTATTAACCTGGACGGAGTTGAACACATTCTTTTTTGTAAAGTTTCACAAGATGGAAAAGCAAATATCCGATGTACTCAATACTAATACGAAGCCAGTAGGCAATGTAATACTCACATAAGAGAAAGACTCAATTCAATTCAAGTTAGGGAGAGGGGGAACGAGGGGGAAGAGAGAAAGAAGGAGGGAGAGGGATTGATGTGCTCTCACTGGACGGGCACAATGTAAGGGTATATGGCACACCTCTTGGATGCAGGACACAACTACAAGAGGGACTCTACCTAACAAATGCAAATGTTGTCACCTAGTTGTTTGTACCCTCACATTAACCTGAAATAAAAATAAATAAATAAATACTTCTTTTATTGTTTACTTATTTATTATTTATTTGAGACAGAGTCTCACTTTGTCACCCTTGGCAGAGTGCTGTGGTGTCATAGCTCACAGCAACCTCAAATTCCTGGGCTCAAAGCGATTCACTTGCCTCAGTCTCCCAAGCAGCTGAGACTGCAGATGCCTACCACAATGACTGGCTATTTTTTTTCAGAGATGAGTTCTCACTCTGGCTCAGGCTGGTCTCGAACCTCTGAGCTCAGGCAATCCTCCCACCTTGGCCTCCCAAGTGCTGGGATTAAATACATTTTTTTTTTTAAAGAAAAAGAATGTCTTTTTCTCTAATAGATTTGTGTGGTGGGGGGTTACAAGTTGACTTCCACTGCATGCGTATAACATAGAGTTATGAAGTTTGGGTTTTTTAATGTACCCATCACCCAGATAGTGTGTAAAAATTCTTAAAGATTTCTGAGCATCTGAGCATCAGATTAGAGCTTGGGCAGTGGGCTGTCGGGAGACAGCTCAATACAAGCTGACGAGCATTTCCGACACCTGCCATATGCCCATAGATGTTGTTCTACATACGATTCCTCTCTCCCTCTCTCTCTCTCTTTTAAATAAAGGCTTATTTGTATTACAGTAATAGAGATGGAAAAAAGAATGTGAATAGAGCTCAAATCTCCATTTATCATAGTAGGAAGTCAGCAGATGATGTCTAACATGGATGATTCCAGAGATAGTGGAATGCACACTTATCTAGAAATCTGGAGGTAAACAATATAAAAACTCAAGAGAGTTAAAAGCGTTGCCTACGAGAAGCAGGGTGGGGGATGATGGTGCAGGGACTGCTGCCTTGTGTCTGAGTCTTAGCACTATTGAGCTTTTAAGCCACTTGAACGCCATCTCCTCTTCCCAGACGTGTGTTCTCCATAGATCTGATTCTTTTTTGTAAAGTATCACAAGGTGGAAAAGTAAGTATCCAACGTACTCAATACTAGTATGAAGCCAATAGACAACGTAATACTCACCCATATAACCATTATGGTTATATCACCACTTTGGGTAAAACCCACATTTAAGCTTTTTATTATTATGACCACATAAATGTCATTCAATGCTGAGTTAATAACAATTGTTTCATTGTTTTATTTGAACTTAGTTAAATGTTCTCACCTCCACCAACCACTATAAAAGAACTCTCAATACAATTCTCCATAGAGTCAACACTGTCAGAATAATGTCTTTTTTTTTTTTTTTTGAGACAGAGTATCATTTTGACTCCCTTGGTAGAGCACTGTGATGTCATAGCTCACAGCAACCTCAAACGCTTGGGCTCATGTGATTCTTTTGCCTCAGTCTCCTGAGTAGTTAGGACTGCTGGGGCCCTCCACAACGGTCAGCTATTTTTTTAGAGATGGGGTGTCTTGCTCTTGCTCAAGCCAGTCTCAAACCATGAGCTCAGGCAATCCACTCACCTGGGCCTCCCACATTGCTACAATTACAGGTGTGAGCCACCATGCCCAGCCTCAGGATAATGTTTCTCTCCATGTCCTCCAGGACACCCCACTAATACACCCCTCTTCCAGAGGTTGCCAATTTCCAACTCCCAAATGGACTGGTGGTGGCGGCTCTGCTTCACGGCTCTTAAGCTAAGATCTTCCTTTTTCATTACCTGAGGAATCTCCCTAGCCCCTCTCCCCCACTGAATACTTTGTTTCCTGGATTCCACATTCCCTTTTTCTGGTTCCCCCACTTGTTTTAGTGGAGCACACCCTCCCTTAGCTTCCCAAAAGTGGGCAAAGAGGAAAACTGTTTAAGGAAAATTGATTGCTCTGCATATCTGAAAACATTTTCATTCTGCTTACACAGGTAAGAATATGGGTTTAGGGTTGGCGAGGTGGCTCACTCCTGTAATCCTAGCACTTTAGGAGGCCAAGGTGGGTAGATCGTTTGAGCTCAGGAGTTCAAGGCCAGCCTGAGTCAGAATGAGACCCCATCTCTAAAAAAAATAGCCAGGTGTTGTGGCAGGTGCCTGTAGTCCCAGTGACTCAGGAGGCTGAGGCAAGAGGATGACTTGAGCCCAACTGTTTCAGGTTGCTGTGAGCTATGACATCAAGGCACTCTACCAAAGACAACAAAGTGAGACCCTCTCTCACAAAAAAAGAAAAAAAAGAGTATGGGTTTAGAATTCTAGGTTGAAAATTATTTCCATTCAAAGCTCTGACAACTCTGTCCCAGCATCTTCTAGATTCCAAGGTTACTGCTGGAAATCTGATCCCATTTTGGTGCTTGAATATCTGTGTGTGAGCAGGGTTTTTGAGAACTTTGGGGTCTTGTCTTTGTTCCTGTTATTCTGAAATTTCATAAGGATACACTTTGATGTAGGTCTCCTTTGTGCATTTTGCTCAGCACTGCTCTGGACCATTCAAACTGGGAAATTTGCTCATATTTTTTCATTAGTATTTTCCTCCCCTTTATTTCTACTCTGCTGCCTAAAATTCCTGCTAGCCAGATACTGGATCTTCTGGACTAATCTTCTCATTTTCTTGTCTTTTATCTCCTATAAGCCATCCATCTCTGTGTCTTTTTTTTAATTCTTCTTTTCATGAAAGCTTTCTGATGTTAACTTCCAACCCTTTCACTGGAAAAAATTAAAATCAGCTTTCACTGCCTTAATTGACAAAAAACACTTTTTTATCCTGACTTTTTAAAATAAACATATGGCATATTGTCCTTAATTTTTAAATGTACTATCTTTTCCCTTAGACTATTATGGTCTCTCTTTCCTTAGTTTCTTTTTACCTTAGTTTTGATCTTTTTTGTTGCTGTTGTTTGTTTTTTAAGACAGTCTTGTTTTGGTGCCCTCAGTAGAGTGCTGTGCCGTCACAGCTCACAGCAACCTCTAGCTCTTGGGCTTAGGCCATTCTCTTACCTCAGCCTCCCAAGTAGCTGGGACTACACCTGCCGCAATGCCCGGCTATTTTATGTTGCAGTTTGGCCGGGGCCGGGTTTGAACCCTCCACCCTCGGTATATGGGGCTGGCGCTCTACTCACTGAGCCACAGGCACCACCCATGAGGGTAATTCTTATTGGCGCTTCCAAATGTCTTGGGGCAATTCAGTTTCTCCAGAGGACCTTCCTAACCCCAGGAGCCTCTTGGTTAAAGCTTAGCTGCTGGCACTGGGGCTGTGTATTTCACTTAGTCCCCATTTTCCCTCTGGGTGTTCATCTCCAATCGTCTTTATGCATGGTCTCAAAGTTTCTCCAGAGAAAATGCCTCCTGTCTTCTGGAGAACTCTCCATGACCTTTGGCTGTGTGGGGCTAGAATAGGAGACACCCCTTCCATCAATCCCCTGCCTTCATTTCTCACCAGCCCCACCTTCCACGGTGCCCAGGATCTGCACCTCTGGTTGCTAAGATCTTCGGGGCTCTGCAGCGAAAGTGGTTTCCTTCCCTTGCTGTCTTCCTTGGCAGGCATTTCAACCTGGGCTTCCCCTGCTCTGCCCGGGCACTCTCCATTCCTCCACCCCACTCCTGCCTCAGCATGTGGGATGGGATTGCCAGCTTCTCCTGTTTTCCTTGAGGAGGAGGCATGTGTAGGTTTTCTTGTTCTCCTCGTTATTTGAGGATAAGTTTCAAGAGAAAAGGGACACAATCATCTTTCCTCCATCATCTTAAAACCACAAATCTATGTTGAGTAGACAGTAGGTCTATGTTAGGTCTATAGTACCATTTAATCATTACGGCTCTTGCCATTAAAAAAACTGAGGTTCAGAGAGGTTAAGTTCTCCACCCAGGGTCAAAGTTGGAAAGTGGCTAAGAAACCAGATCTGGCCCAGGGCAAACCCATACTCTTTCTCTCTCTCTCCTCTGCCTCCCAACACACTATGATTAAGGGAGGGCAGCAAACTATTGTCCATCCTGGATAAACACCTGCAAGTACAACTGAGAAGTCCCCTCAGGGCAGACTATTCACCAAAGGTGTCAAGGAGAAACAAGAAATAGTGGAAATAGGGTCTAGCATTGGGGAAAAGAGCTTGCAGGGAATCCTAGACTCAGACCACGGAGAAAGGGACAAGGCAGAAGTCCTAAGGGAACTGGGGTGAGAAATTTGTTTCCAGGGACCCAGAAAGAAAGGCCGATGAGGCCAATAGTGTCACACTGTGAGGACAAGAGAAATGCTCTTGTAGGCAGTGGGCTGAAGCTCATCTGGAAACATGAACAATGTCCAGACCCCCTACATCTGGACATTGCTCATTGCTGGGGGAATTAGGGCTCCCTCTGGCCTTAGCCCCGAAGAGGTTCAGCTTTCAGGTGACTAACAGACCGGGGAGAGAGCAGGTAGGAGCTGACAGTGGCACATGGGTTTCACTCACAGGCTACCCTGGTCAGTGAGGCTGCCTAGAGCACCTCATGGAGAATGATTCTGCAGCTTTGGTCAGGCTCAGGGGAATAGAACACCACAGTTCATTAGTGATGCCTGCCATGGGTATAGGGGATAGGAGACTATCATGCCATCTCCTCTTCCCAGACTTGTGTTCTCCATAAATCTGATTAGGATCCCTCAGTGACCTTATTCAAGTCTTTGATCCAAGTTGAACGATGCAAACCAAAGGCCACTCCCATTCAGGCAGTTTGGGGATTGACTTCTAGCTGATACACGATCACTGGGTAGAGATTGTCAATACATAGTTTCAAAATTGTTTACCAGGTCGCGTTTTCCCATCTTAAGTCCAAAAGAGACTTTTTTGGTAAACCCTCCACTTGGGATAGGACAGAGGAGGGTTCATTCTCTTTATGATGTCCTCTCCTGAGAAGCACACACTGGGAGCGTGAGGAATGAGTGGATCACCGGAGAAAAGAGATAAGCCTCACGCTGCCGAGCCCTGGAGACCGATATTTAGACAGCGGCTCTCCGAGGACTCCAGCCAGGGTCTCTTTCCACATCCTGAGTACACGCTGAGTCTCGTGGGGAAGTGAGCAGTAAAGATTACACGGAACGTAACAAAAATAAAACAGGCACGCTCCATTTCAAGCAGCTCATACGTTTATCACAAAATACAAACTTTCTAAAATTAAGCGTCTTACTTCTATTTTACCAACAACAACAAAAACAAAAATCACTCATGTAGCTAAATACAGGCGCATATGTGGGATGAGCAAGTGAGCACGGGTCCGAGGGGTGCCCCGTACTGTGTGTGTGCGTGCTGGTCAGTCGATGGATCTGGTCTTGCTGTCTTCTGTCTGTCTGCGGCCTGGTCAGAACCTTGGCTTTGCAAACTTCATCCCAAACTGCTGCGGAACCCAGAATTCCAGAGCCCTTGGCCCTGATCCAAGGGCTTACAGGAGGGGGAGGGGGGAGAGAAGGAGATCTAAAAATTGATGCCGTTCCCACTGGAGGAAAAATAGGGGCTGTTCATCACGGGCCCACCGGACGTTGAGCCGAACCTGCAAGAGAGGGGAGGGTGGGTGCCATGATGAGATTCCTGATGTCATGGGAGAGATTAGGAGAAATAATATATTAATTTTGTGGCTGTCAAAGACTGCGAAGAGCATGACAGCCTTGGAGGCTAAAAGCTTTAGCATAATGAAAAAGCTTTGGCTCTGAGAAAATAAAATATTAAAATAATACAATTAGAGGACAATAAAGAGCTGCTTCTGCCACTTACTTAGCTCGGAAAGCCCCTGGGAGCCTGGGAAGATTACTTTTATGGAGACTTTCTCCATGCCCAGGGCCACAGAGGAGGGAAACTCTGGATCTGAGCATCTCACCTATATCTTGTGCCCACTCTGCCTGCCTTAAAGGGCCAGGTGTCTTTCTCAGGAAAGCTCACATCATCACAGAACTCAGGGGCAGGTCCTAGCATTAGATCGTAGAGTTCAGACAACCCCAGGGCTCTTTGTCCCCTTACCAGCCCCAAGCTCAATCAGACCCTTCATTTCAACACCACCTGAGAAGCGAGCCTGGGGACATCCCTGAGTGCCTGGGGACTTTGCTAGCTTCTCAAGGAAGGAAGAGCTGAGAAGATGTGAACCTTACTCTCTACGACCAAAAAGACACACACCTCTCTTTTCTCCCTCTGGCACATACCACACATCTATCCATCCTTGAAAATAAGAGTCCAAAAGCCATCTCCTCTGTGAAGCCTCCCCTGGCCCTTCCTGATGGAATCATTCACTCACATTTTGGGCGTCCTACTGCAATTTTTTTACCCATCTGCTAGGACAGTTTGAATGAATGGGAGCAGAGCTCTATGTAATTGCACTGGAGCAAATGGCTAGATTTGGTCTAATCCTGGGATTCTCAATCACTTTTCAGCTGGGCAGAGACATATTACAGAAGAGAGTCACATGCATGGTGCCTTCCCATGAATGGATGAGACAAAAAGAAGTGGGGTAGGGGCAGGGAGGGAAGAAGTGGAGCAGACCACTGCGCTAATTTGTCATGCCTCAGCTGGCGACAGCATCGCTGATCACTGGGAGTGAGGATGGACAAGCTAGGCTTTGGGTTCTGTCGCATACCCCAGCTCCTTCTCACTAAAGTTCCACGAGAGCAGGGATGACATTACGCCGACTGCTCATCGTTTCACACCCAGCACCCAGCTCAGGACCGGCATGAGGTAGGTGCCTGATAAGCAATTAATGCCAGCAGTAACATGACCTCTTTTTCTCTCTTTCAAAAATTATATTGGAAGATAAACGACTGAAAGTGATGTTATGATAGGGATTCCCTGGATTCCACTCTGATTTATAAAATAAAGGCCATCACCCACACTTCAGTATTTAACAGTTATCAGGAGCGAATTACTGGGGACATCCTTCACCTCTGACTGCCACACATGCATCTAGCTCCTCCAGGCTGAGGACTTGTGATTGGAACAACTGCCAAGGGCATGGTCTTGACAGGACACACCCTAGATGGCCAGGGAGAAGAGCAATCTGTGTGGACAAGAGGAGGGTGAGGCTTAAGCTGCCACTTGAGCATGGTGAACAGATGTTCTGCTTTGCCTGGGCTGGTCTCGATGCTGGTACTTCCAGTGTAATTATTTTCTGTGCTCTTTTTTAACTCTCAAATTTATTATTGTTTGAAGACAAATTGCACAGTTATCCCACTGTGATGAATATACACAAGTTGCCTTGGCAGAGGGCGGGGAGGGAATCTCTTTCCCTGGGGACTTGGAAGCCATTGGCTCCTTCCTTCCTCTCTCCCTTCATATAGTTTTTGTCTCTTGAGTCCTCCTTGATCCTCCTTGTTTCCCGGACTAAACTCTCCACTGAGAGGCCCACGGCCCCCTGCCCTGGCCAGCGTGGCCCCACCTTGACCTTGCTCCATCCAGCGCTGGGATAAGCCTCAAGGCCACTGCTGTGCTCAGGGCTGTCTGTGTCTCACCGGCCATGCCCAGGTCTTCTCTCATCACCCCATGATCCCTCCCTCTCTCCTCCAAAAGACCCTTGCTTCACCTGGCTTCCTGCTCCACCCCCCCCCCCGAGAGATGCTCCTTCTTAGATCCTGGCTGCCTCCTCCACATCTTCCCAGCCTTTCTATGTGCAGGTGCCGCAAGAGGCAGCTCTTGGGCCTCTCCTGTCCTCCGTACACGCCCTCTGTGGGCATCTGATCCCATTCTGCCCATGCCTTTATAATATGCTAATGGCTCCTACATTTGTTACCAGCCCCAACCTTTCCCCTGGGCTCCAGACTCCTGTATCCACCTGCCTGTCAGCAGCTCCCTCATCCGCTTAGCAAGCATTGCCAATGGCACCCGTCTAAAACTGTCCTCTTGATAAGCAAAGCCATGGTGACCTTAGTATTTCGGGACTGCCACTCCTCCAGTCGCATGCGTCAAAGTCCAAGGAATCATACCTGACTCTTCCTTTTCCTTATTCTACATCCAGCCATCATCAAGTCCCACCTATCCTCCCAAAGACACTAATCACCAGATCTTTCACCCACATGCCCCCCACCATGGTTACTGCCCTCATCTGTGCCACCAGCATGCCTTGCTTGGTCAATTATGTCTCCCACCTTTCTCCCCACATCAGCTCTTACCTCCTGGTCATTCTTCAGACAACATGGCCAACATGGTCTGTTTGATAAAGCTAGAACCCGTCCTCACCAGTTTAAAAGCCTTAATGGCTTCCCGCTGCTCTTGAAAGCAAGCTCCTTACCATGCCTACCGGGCTGGGCCAGTCCAGCCTGGCTCCCTCCTTAATGGTAATTCTGCCCACTCCCTCCCTCACCCTTTGTGCTCCAGACACATGCACCTGCCTCAGAGCCACTGCAGTTCCCATTCTCTCTGCCCAGA
The DNA here is from genome assembly GCF_000181295.1 of Otolemur garnettii. NCBI lineage: Eukaryota > Metazoa > Chordata > Mammalia > Primates > Galagidae > Otolemur > Otolemur garnettii. Next base: position 1,958,761 of record NW_003852599.1, on the reverse strand, counting down.
TGTTTGCCCCCCACACATGCATGGCTCAGTCTCTCATTTCATTTGGATGTTGGCTAGAGATGTCCCTTGATTCTTATGCCAAGCACCTGCCCACGTCTACTTGCTTATCAGTCTCCTTACTGGCTATTTCTCCCCCAAGAATGAAAGATCCTTGAGAGAAGGAAAGACTTTGTCTTCCTTACCCCAGTATCCCCAGTGCCTATGACAATGCCAGGCACACAAAGGGACCTGATCAGTATCCCTTGAGTGAACAGATCACTCTTCTGACCTTGCTGTCGGGACTTCCCGACCCACTCTGTGACTACCACACCTCAGCAGCCTTCTCTCTGCCTCTGCTGCCTCCAACTCACCCAGGCTGTCTCCTCCTTCTCCACCTTCCCTCCCTCTCCTGTAGACCAAAGAGACCTTGGGACCTTGAGCCCCAGTCACATCAGGGAATGCAGGAATTGTGCTGGCCTGGATCCCTCCTCTCACCTCCAGGGGTGTCACCTCCAGGCTACACCCTCTCTTGCCTCCCGCTTCCCTCCCCTCCAGCCCAGCCATTCACTCTGATATGCACAAATCTGCATTGGATCGCCAACAGCCTTTCATAATTCAATCCCCACCTCCGTTTTCCAATCCTATTTTCCACCTTTAGCAGGGACAAATCTAACACTTCAGCCAGACGCCTTCACTCCCCAGGCCTCCAGCTTGGGGCACATTTCCCATCTGGGGGCTTTCCTGCGGGGATTCTGCCTCTGTCCTCCACTCCGACAGTGCTGGCCACCTCTCGTCTGCTCTCAGCTATCTGAAGGGAGGAAGGGTGTCCTTTCATCTACAGGTCTCCCTGCCCTACAAGCTAAGTTCAAATGCACCACGTGAATGAACACAGCACTGCCCCATTTGCATTGGGTGGAACATATCAGGACATGGACATGCTCTACAGGAAAGAGGGAGGGAGGAAGGGAAGAGAGGAAAAAAGAAAGAGATAAAAAAGGGCATGGATTTCACATTCAAATAACACTTTCGACCACCTTCCTGAACGTTCTCCACGCACCCTAGGAAATTAACCGATCTGAGAATTCCAACAGTTAAGAAATCTGTTTATCTTTCTTTCTCACAGCTTTTCCCAAATGAACGGACTATGGAAAGCACTTTCTAGCGTTTGTTCCCTTTCACAGGATATTTGGGGACAAAGCTGATTGAAAGAATGAGAGTTTGGGGACCCGTGGCTGGCACTACAGTGAAGGTGCTGTGACAGGGAGGTGGGTGGATGGGAATCAATGTCAGATTGGGGCGTTTGGCCCTGGTCCTATAAACTGAGTTTTTCAAACTGGGGCAGCCATTCCCGAGGATGTGCCTCTCTGAGACTGGGATTCACAAGAATGACATGGGGCCTGCCACCTGCCACTCGAAGCACCAACATTGGCTGAAAGTTTGGTGGGTGCAAATGAGTGGCTATTTATTATGTTAAAACAAACCCAAATTTATCACCCAACTGCATGCAAAATTCGAGTGGAATTTTCAGCTGGTATATTCAGTTAGAGTTGGCTGTTTGCTGCCAAGTCCTCAGACCATCCAGGAAATAGGGGCCCCAATAGGTTGGGGTGCTTGGTGGAAAGGCATGGGCAGCCCTCCCTGAGGTCCTTTAGAAGGGCCTGTCACAAAGTCAATGGGACATTGAGGAAATTAGGCTGGCAAGGAGCTAGGGGTGCTGGAAGTAGGTGACGAGAGTGCTAAGAAGATGACCTGGCTTCCTCCTGTTGTTCACCAAACACACAGGTAAAGGCAAGAGCATCATCCTCCACCACCTGCCCCAGCTACAGAGTGGGATGTCCACCTGCTACTTGCTATGCAGTTGCATTTCTGCAACCAGACTGGAGGGCTGCAGCCCCCAAATTGACTGATCAACGGGGGCTCATCAGGCCCTAGACCCTGCTCACCCCCCCATTAGGTCCCTACAGGACCCAAATAGCTACTGACCGCTGGTACGGGGCCTGCCCTTTCCCACTGCCATGGGACACATGTCTGCATGTCCCAAGACAGCACAGGGAAGCCCACCCCACTCTCCTTCTCTCTAGCAGCTTTCTGGTGTGGGCCAAAGACTCACCCATAGGCTTGGGGAAAGAGGTACTGTGGCCCATCCCCTGCCATGGGGGAAGGGTCTCGGGGATTGGCAGACATCTTTGGCGGTGTCCTCTGAGGGTACGGATAGTTGGGCTGGACAAAGGGGATGTAGCTCAGTAGGGGAGTATAGGAGGAGCGAAAGATCTGCTGTCCCATCTGCTGCCCCATCTGCTGTCCCATCTGCTGTCCCATCTGCTGTGGGTTGTATGGTGTCACCTGTAGGTTGGAGAGGAGACAGGAGCAAGGTCACCATTCCTTAGCCCTAAACTTAAGTCCAGCCACCACCCCTGAGTGTCCCTCTCAGTCACTGTGGTATACAGAAAGGCAACATGTTGGAACAGGAAAAGCACCGGGCTTGACTTCTGTAGTGAGCCAGCTGAGTTGCTTAATGTATCTGATCCTCAGTTTCCTCATCTGTAAAATGGGCAAACACTATGTACATTGTGTGGAGATGGAGTCAGTTGTTAAAGAGATGGCACATAATAAATAGCAAATAAATACTGTTTTCATTCTCTTCCCTGTCTCTCCAGCTTTCCCTCTGTCAATAACCATCTCCTAAGCTCTTCGTTCATTTTTTTAAGGCTTTTATTATCCAAAAAAAGCTATTGTGATCGCCATGGCTCTGACTGATTTTTAATCCCAGGTTCTCAAGTCCAAGACAGCCCTGTCCAGCCCTGCAACTTCCTACATCCGTACACCTCAGGGTGGCAGCCATCAGGGACACATGGCCGCTGAGCCCTTGAAATGTGGATCATGGGAAGGAGGAACTGAATTTTGAATTTTACTTACCTGTCATTAATTTTAAAATAGCCACATGTGGTGTATGATGTGGACAGTGTGTCTAGGAGGGAGGGTGAAATAAAAGGGCAAAAGCTCAAACCTGGGATAATTCAGGGATTCAGTGGCGTTTCTGAGACCGGCTGGAACAAACTCCTACCAGGAGCCGGGGCTCTGCTGTCTTGCCCCGATAAGGCTGGGCCCTCATCTGTCTTATTTACTCATCTCCCCCCAGACCAAAGGCAGCGCCTGTCACACACATTAACTGCTCCGTAGAAACATATTAAATGAACAAATGCAGGAGAGAAAGGAAGTGGAAAGGGAAGGCGGGCAGAGGGCAGGAAGGAGGGAAGAGAGAAGAGGCCATTGAGTATCTGTGCTAATCCCTGAAAACAGTGGGGCGCCCGCTCAACTTGAATACGTATCCCACTACGGACAGCTCCCGCAATCAGAAAAGCTTTTCTCATGCGGAGCTGACATCTATCTTCTGTGTGCTGAGGGGAGTTTCCGTCACAACTGGGGAAGCTACTGGACTTCCCCCTTGCCAGCAGGAGTCTGGAGTCCGAGTGATCAGGGAGTTGGTTCCCTGCAGCCCCCTCTCACCTGCAAGCCTTTATCTAAACCAGCCCCACGAAGGCCAGCATTTACTGAGTGCCTGGGGTGTGCCACGCCCTTCATGTGGATTGTCTCATCAAAACTCCAAAAGGCACTCTGGGAGGCAGAGGCAGGTGGACTGCCCGAGCTCAGGAGTTCAAGACCAGCCTGAGCAAGAGCCAGACCCTGTCTCTACTAAAAATAGAAAAATTAAGTGGTGTCTGTAGCTCAATGGTTAGGGTGCTGGCCACATACACCAAGGCTGGTGGGGTCGAACCCAGCCTGGGTCAGCTAAACAATAATGTCAACTGCAACAAAAAAATAGTGGGGCATTGTGATGGACACCTGTAGCTCCCAGCTACTTGGGAGTCTGGGGCAAGAGAATCACTTAAGTCCAAGAGTTGGAGGTTGCAGTGAGCTGTGACGCCATGGCACTCTATTGAGGGTGACATAATGAGACTCTGTCTCAAAAAAAAAATTAAAGAAAAACTAGCTGGGTGTTGTGATGGGAGCCTGTCCTCCCAGTTACTTAGAAGGCTGAGGCAAGAGGATCTCTTAAGCCCAGGAGTTTGATGATGCCACAGAGCTCTATCCAAGGTAATTGAGTGAGACTCTGTCTCAAAAAATATAATAACAACTCCAAAATGCCCTGTAAGGTAGAACCATTATTATTCCCATTTTTGGAGATGAGGAAGCTGAAGTTCAGAGAAGTTAGGTGACTCTCTTAGGGCTTTTGGTGTCTGGGTTGTGCTCAGAACCCCAGTAGGATGAGCCAGAGCCTGTATCCCAGCCACCATCTCTTTGCCATGCCCCTCTGGAAGGCTGACCCCTTCCTCCTGGTCCTTCCATGGTCCCCACAGGGGAAATGCAGGGCCTGGTGATGGGGGACCCGGGCACCGTACCCCAGGATGAGGAGCTAACGGTCAGAATTTCCAAGAGCTCACAGAGAGGGCCTGGGAGGGCACCTTCTGGGACAGACCCCTGGGGCTCAGTGTGGCAGAAAATAGCCCTGGTCTTCACGATGGAGGAAGCACCTGGGAGGGGACCGAAATAGAAGAGGTGGGTCCTAGAACTCATACAATCTTATTCAAAAACATGGCCCCGATTCAATGTAACTGATAAAAACCATAAAATGCAGCTTTGTACCCTGCTCGGGAACTATCTCCAAATATAATCCTCACTAACAAAAGCGATAGGAGAGTGTGCCCAGAATGCCTCATTTGTATAAAAATGTTTATATAAATAGATATCACGGAAGGCTATGTAAGAAACCAGTCAACAGTGATCGCCGCTAAGCTTCTACATTTTTGACCATGTTTTCGTATTCCCTTTGTCAAATATATACACACGCACATGCGTGTAATCGTCTAAAAAGATTCTCTTTGTAGCCAGGTGGATGCTGTCACTGTTCAGGGGTGGAGGTGATGTGGCTAAGGCCTAGCAACCCGGACTGTCACTCATCCCAACTTCAGCTCAGGATGCAAAGAGCCTCTACTGCTGAGGAAGCAGTCCTGGCCCGGGTTACAGAGTAGTCCACACCGGGGCCTTTCCCTCCGAGTGTTCTAAGGTCTTTTAGGTCAGAGGTGCAGTGGTGTTCAGAGAAAGGGTAGGGCAGAGCAGTCAATGAGCTGGAGTGTGGGGGTGTCTGTCTGTCTGCCTGTGACAGGGTGCAAAGCCAGTCTGGTGATATGGTAGGTTGGTCTGTGGTACCCTCTATGCCCTTATTCTAAGCTCCTTTCTGGACACCTTATCTCTACCCCAAGACTCAATATCTGTCAATGTGTTTCTGGTGTCATCCACGCACCTTGGTGGCATGCATAACTGTATCTGTGCTTCTACCTGCCTGTGTGTATGTGTTTGTGTGTTTGTATTTCTGCTTCTGCTGCTTTATTTGGATGCTGTATTTTTGTGTACAAGAGGCGATAAACATAGTGATTAGAGTACCAGGCTACCCAAAGTCCAATTCGAATTCTGCTTTTCTGCCATTATCCCACAGATATTTACCCCAGCCTAACTATGGAAGTAGTGTTGCCAGATTCAGCAAATAAAAATACAAGATACCAGTTCAATTTAAATTTCAAAAAAATAATTTTTAGTATAAGTATAGCCCATGCAGTACTTGGGATATACTTATGCTAAACATCTTTTCCTTGTTTGTCTGAAATTCAAATTGAACTGGGTCTCTTGTACATTAACTGGCAATCCCATATGGGAAGAATAGGACTCTTCAGTTCCACTAAGGGGGTGCAAAGCCACGCTATTTGTTTTGGCCAATGGACGGCGGGTGGAAGTTACTTACCGTGGACCAGTTCTGAGCTGATGCTTTCGGAGGCATTGTGTGTTTCCCTCTGCCCTCTGCTGCCCCTGCCACCCCCCATGGGAAGAACAACAGTCTACTGTATGTTCTGCACAGACCCAGAAGGAGAGACACCTGAAACACCCCTGAACCTGATCCACAGCCCAGCCCAGCCAACTTCGAGGTCCAAAAGAGAAAAATAAACATTCATTGTCCTTGAGGCTATTCGTTGCCACTTGTAAGTTACTTAATCTCCTTGTGCTTAGTTTCCTTGTGTATAACTCGCTTCATGGAGAGGTTGCAAAGATTAACTTAGCTGGTGCAGTCAGAGCCCACAGAGAAGGCCCTGGCACATAGGAAGGGATTTGTTCAGTGACAGCTGCTAACACACAGGGACATCGGTGTGTGTCTTCTGTGAGTGGATTGGTATGCGTGGCTATACTCTGGAGCCAATGGTAGACCGGAAAGTATGGGGTTGGCAGTAGCCAGGGAGGAGATGTTTCCTCTGACCCAAAAACCTTCATGGAGCTGAGACAGAGGAGGGGAGGTCATCTACTCACCTGGCGGGAGTAACACCCCATCGGGGGGTGCACAGTCTGTTGATAGGGCATCCTTGGTGCCCGTGGTGGGTACACACCCTGGGGAGAAAGGAAGAGGCTCAGTGCAGCCCGTCAAAGGGCTCCCCCACAGAGACCCGCAGGCCCTCAGCTCAGCCTCGCTGCACACTTGGGCCTCCAGACAGGGCTGAGTCACACTGCAGGCCAGACCCATGCCTGGGCTGCCTGAGACCACTGGAATCGGATGAGGCAAGCACAGCTCAGGCCACTCAGGAAGCCCCTTCGTATCAGGCTTCATAGCCTTCCTGTAAGCATGTAAGACAAGAGCTTTCTGAGTCTGGCTGTGTGAGTCTCCCAAGTCTGCACCTTAGCGGCTGTGTGACTTCAGGCAACTCACGTCACCTCTCTGAGCCATTTTGTTCTTATCTCTAAAACTACATGGGTTCAAGCCTGCAAAGCCGACAAGGGCAACCACGTTATCTTTGTTGTTGTCTACACACCTTTTCCAAATGCCTTTCCCCAGACGCCATTCCTGCCCTAAGACACAGGCTTGCATCTGTGTTTATTTAAGAACATCTGCATGGGTGCTTGCATTTGTGAATGGTGGCTGTGTTTCTGTGTATAAACATGAGACTGCAAACTCAGGTGTGTTAGCTCAGGTTTCTGCTGCTGTGTGTCTACACACCCAAGCCTACGCTCGTGTCGGCACCTTACCCTGAGGGCCAGTGTGGGGCTAAATGAGTTCATGCATCTATCTATAAGGCTTCAGAGCAGTGAGGTCTACTCTGTCTCTCTATGCGTGTGTCTGTGTTTCTGTCTCCACTACACGCAGTAGGGGCTTTATACATGTTGGGTGTGTTTATGTCTCTTGCTGCCCTCTTCCTAGAAAAGCTCTCTGGCAGCTCAGCCAGGTGAGAAATGGACATTTCATTCACAGTTCTGTCTGGGTGGCCTTGGGATGTGATGTGTCCACACAAAGACACAGACACACCTACACAAACAGATGCAGCTGAACTGCTTCTGTGGATAGGGTCTCAGGCTGAACCCTCCAGTCGCAGACTCTGCCTCTACCTACCAATCCAGAGTCACCCCTTAGGAGGTGGCATCAGTCAGCCCTGGACATCTTGGAGGATTCTGGACTCCAAGATGCTTCCTCCATTCTGCATTCAGGGTATGTCAAGGATCAACATGTTGACGGCTAACACTATACCCGTGAGGATTTCCTACAGTCTATGGAATTCCTGAGATGGAATCTGCAGGAAGAGTCTCCCAGCTCTCCATGATCCCAAGAGTGTGCATCAGAGACCCTCCTTGCTCTCTGCTCCCACTCACGAAGCACCCCACTTCCACCAACCCTTCACCTGGAACCAACTCATCACCTGCTCCCTTAACCCCAAACCCTGCAGCCTGGATGGCCTCTCTCTCCAGTGTTGCCACAGCCTGGTCCCTACAACTCCAGTCTTGGCCTGAACCTGGACGGAGAGGTCAGACTCACAGGACTGCCTTGCCTGCTCCCAGCCCTTGGTGACCCCAAGGCCACACTGAGCAGGTTGCTAAGCTTCCGTCTTCTGTCTCACCCCTCTCACCCCATTAACACTCTGACTTCCCCAGGCCCACAGGGCAAGCCTCCCCTTCCCCCACCTGCCTGTGCCTGGCTGCGCAGCCCTGCTGATCCTGGGGTGGATTGTCAGGATATGATGCCACATTCATTAGCATGAGAAACACTCATGAGTTTAAGGGCATTTCCAGTTGTTAAAATTGCAATTTTGTCAAATCACAAGCAAGAGTAAATAAGGATTCGCTCTCTGCCCGAGGGCACAGCCTCCTCCACACACCCTCCCTCCCTGACTTGGGAGCAGAGCTCCTTCATGCCAAGCAGCCCAGGAGCCTCTGAAGCGCCTCCGTGTTGGGGACTTTGTCTTACATGTCTCCCAGTCCTTCCACACAGAGCTCTGAGTGAATTGGATTGGGACCTCATCTCTATTCCTCACGCTGAGCAGGGAAGAGCCTAGGATAGACTGCTCCCCACTTCTCTCTGTCCCCTCCAGCTCTGTGGAGCTCCCTGACCCCCCCCCCCCCCCGTTTCCTTAGAAGACCGGGGCTGAATAATAATAAAGACCAACATCTGTATCATAGTTTCAGTTTTACATTGAGTCCAGGGTTCCTTCCCAAACCATGAATTCAATCCTTATAATTGAACCAGCATATGCTGCTACTGCTGCTGTTGTAATTGTTATAAACCCATTTCACAAAGAGGAAGCCAGAGCCTGGGCACAGTGACTCATGCCTGTAATCTTAGCACTCTGGGAGGCTCAGAGCCGTTAACTAAGCCCTTGGAAGTAGCAAAACCTTTAAACCTAAGTCTACTGATCTCAAAGCCTGCCTTCTTTCTATGATCTCAGGCCCCTTGTTTAGCTGTCTTGAAGCTCTAAAATCATGAGAAGCTGGGAGAAGGCAAATATGTCCTTCCTTACCACCTGGAGGGCATAACAAAGGACATAATTCCTTCTGCTGGGCCCATTCAATACCTAAACTGCCTGCTAGACCCCAGCGGACCCTGCCAGCCAGGCTTCTTCTACTGCTTCTGCCCAGAAGCCTGGGAAGCTAGGTCCAAATCCCACTCACTCTCAAAAATCAAGTCAGAAGAAATTCACACAACAAAGAAATGCTATTCACACTTAATAAAGCAAACCACCACAGCAAATTAGCTTTACATGGTGAGCTGAGTGCATTTTAGAGTGAATCAGTTTACACTAAATAAAATTAGGCAATTATTTCTCTTTTAGAGTTGAAGGTGCATACAGCTGGTCTCTGATTTATACCTGAGCTTGGATTAGACTCCAAGCGTTTTTCTTAGTTATCTTTTTTTGGGGGGGAGGAGTAGAGAAGGGGATCTCACTATGTTGTCCAAGTTGAGCTCAAACAATCCTCCTACCTCAGCCTTCCCAGTAGCTGGGACCTCAGGTGTGCACCATACCAGGCTTCAGTCGTCTTTGAATCCCTTCACCTAGCACAGTGGTTCTCAAACTTCCTACGGCCTTTAATACAGTTTCTGTGGGCCGCAACCCACAGGTTGAGAACCACTGCCCTAGCACAATGGTCAGCCTATTGTAAGTGTGGGGCAGAGGTTTTGTAAAGTACTTAAGTGAATGGCAAATAGCTGAGTGGAAATGAGTAAATCAGTGAGTGGTTGAATAAAGGAACACAGAATAAGCCAACACAAAAAAGGAAGGGTAGAAACTCAGGAGTCGATGAATCAATTTCCAGGGCATTTCTCTCCAGACTAGTGTGCAGGGTTAACAGTACTGATGTAAAAGTGATACACTAGCGTCCCCCTTAGATCACCTAGGGACTGAAGGTCTGAGGAACTGTCGGATCTATTAGTATAGAGTATAAATGTCTTAATACAATAACTAAGTAAATGAGATGAGGGACATATTCACCAGTGTAATGGAAGCATTCCTAATTCTATATGAAATCAGCACATTATGCTCCATAAATTCATTTATGTATACATGATCTATGTGTTTATGATTTAATAAAAAAAAAAAAAACAGTAAAAAAAAAGGAAAGAAACTGTAGGAAAAGTCTGGGTACTTGTTTTCTTTAGCAAACAAACAAAAGACTTGAAAACAAAACAGAGAGAGAGAGACTTTGCTAAAATTCCTTTAAGGTTTAGGAGCCAAGTGGGGTGGACCAGCTCAGGGAGTTTTTACATAGATTAGAGAGGATGCCTTTCTGAATAGGACCTAAGCCATAAATAAGCCTTGCCATTCTGCTGTAAAGGAGGACATTCTTAGGGCCCCAGGGGTGACTAAAGGGGAAGGGACCTATGTCCCTTCTGTAGGCAGAATGAGTGTCAAAAGTATTTCCTTCTCCACCTTTCCCCATGCAACTACACGCCATTCTGGGGAGGTGCCAGCAAGGGGAACAGAAGACTGAGAAAATGTTAGGTGCTGAACATCTTTCCTGAAGGAAAAAAACCCCGAGCACTACCTACAGGGACTATTTAAGTTATTGGATTTGGACTAAGGTCTAAACCAGAGTGGACATTTATTTAATTATTCCTTCCTTCTACCCAGTGGGCGGTAGCTCTTAAGGGATATTAAGTTAAATTGACAAAATAAAGAACCTGCATTTTCCCTGCATAAATAAGTTCTGGGAGTAAAATTTCCAGCCCTTCTACGCGTCCTTCCCCATCTCTTTGTATTTGGTTACTAATTTCCTTTTAGCTATGAGCCCAAGACCAAGTCTTTAGAATGAATGTCATTCCTTTGACTGGTACAACTCAGATTGCTTGAATGTATTTCAAACAAGGTGGCTGGATACAATCTTCCCTTGGTGTCCTCAGAGGATTGGTCCAAGGATCCCCCACCCCATTCTATGGATAACAAAATCCAGTGAGGCTCAAGCCCCTGATACCATAGTATTTGCATCCAATCTACCCACCTCCTCTCTCCTATACAATTTAAATCACCTCTAGATTACTTATAATATCTAATACAATGTAAAGGCCATGTAAACAGGTGTTATACTGTATTGTTTCCTTGTTTGTATTATTTTTTATTATTTATTTATTTATTTATTTATTTGTTCAGAGTCTCAAGCTGTTGCCCTGGGTAGAGTGTCGTGGCGTCACTGCCCACAGCAACCTCAAACTCTTGGCTTAAGCAATCCTCTTGCCTAAGCCTTCCAAGTAGCTGGGACTACAGGCGTCTGCCACAATACCCAGCTTTTTTTTTTTTTTCATTTGGTTATAGTTGTCATGTTTGATGGGCCCAGGCTGGATTTGAACCCTCCTACTCTGGTGTATGCGACTGGTGCCTTAGCCA
>NW_003852599.1:1937949-1947451 GCF_000181295.1 Otolemur garnettii | reverse complement strand
GAGAGTGAAAGATGATGCCATTAGTAATTATTACAGGACAAAAGACCAGTTCTGGGACTGGTAATCTAAGTAAGCTAAGTCCCAAGTAATCTAAGATGTATGCCATCCAGCTTTAAAGGAAGTCATAGGAAGGAAGCCAAGCACCTAACCAGCCAAGACTAGCAATTTGCCTCTAGAATAAACAGCACAGAGTGAACCGGAATTCAGACCATGCAAAGGTGGAACCGTGTATGCATATGTGTATATAGGGGGGTGTGTGTGTGTGCATATACCAAGTGGTAGGTCTGCTATGTTCACAGAGAAAAGCGTAAGTGACAACATGTTGACAGCACCCTAGAGTCCCAGTGAAGCCTTAGATATGGGGCCGTCACTCAAGAGAGTCTAAAGGCTCTTTGTGAAACAGGCCCTCTGTAAACCACCCCTCATGCATGGCCAGAACCCCCATGGATGGCTCCGGGAGGGTGAGGGCCCACTCACCTGATATTGGGGGAAGGTGGAGTGATTTGAGAACACTGGTGGAGGTGGATAGTTCACGTTGAGCCAGAGCGGCTGATTCACGGTTGCTGAGGTCAAGGCTGTGGCAAAGCGTGGGGTGTAAACGTTCCCTGCATACTTGTGGTTGTTCTTGTCGGCAGTGGTGGCAGGTGGGTTAACTGTAAGTCACAGGGAGAGACACAGCGGATCAGTGAAGGAGGCAGGGAGGGGCCACACTTGTCCCAGGGATTCATATTCTCACAGCTTAGGTTTTTTAACCTCCAGGAGGGTTCCTCAAAGTTCTGGGCGAATTTTCAGCGATAGAGAAACAATCATTAGTTTACACCTTGCCAGTTTGGACGGGATGAAAATCCCAGCGCCATCTGCCTTAGAGCTTCTCTTTCCGTCTTTCACTAGTAAAGGAGGCAGTTTAGCAAGGGAATATAATAACCCAGATGGCCGGGGCTGTATTTCACCTACTTACAAACTGAAATTCTTTCAGGTGCTTCAGAAAAATCCAGCTTTGTGTGAACGATTGTTATGCATTGGAATTCATTCTCATCAAGCGATTAAAGCAGCCCCTCACCAGGACATATACTTGGCAACACTGAGAACCTAGTGCAGGTTGTTGGACCAACATGGGAGTAATTATTTAATACGTTAAAACATTAACTAATCCAGCGTGGAGTGTCTCAGTACTAGTTGAAGTGAATGAAGGTAGGTTGAATGTTTTTCAGGATATGAATGCTGGATTCTTCCCTTCTCCAAGACATCCTGTGGGCTTAGAGAATCAGAAATCGGTCCTCAGTTTCCCCTTCATTGGTGTCCTTATTAAAAAAAGAGGTTTGACTAAAATAGTTGCAGGTGAGCAAGGGGGAAAAAGCAGAGACATAAATAATCTTAATTAGAAATAGTCTGAAGTATGGTTTTGCTTTGTTTTAATTTGTTTGGGGGGGCTTGGGCAGTTTGAAAGGATATGATATGTGCTGGGTCAGGACTACATTCAACACTGACCCCTAATAATCCCCATGTGAGCCCTGAAAGCCAACCGCCTTTCTCTAGCAATTGCATTCTCAATAAGAGACATAAGAATGACGTCATTTTTCCTATTTCATGGGTTTAAAATGGATACCTTCAGAAAGGGAGTGACTCGCCCACGGATAAGACAGCCATTGCCACCCCTGGGGCCTATGAGGGTTTCTGGAATCACTTCCTCTGTCATCTCCCCCCGGGCAGGTCAGCTTACGTTTCAGCTCCAGCCCATCCACTTCAGCTTTGCTGCGAAGCTTCAGCTGTCCGCTTGGGTTCTTTGTGGCCCCGAAGAACTCATAGAGCAGATTCTTCTCGGCCGGCCATGCTGGCTTCTTGGTTGGCAGCGCCATAGACATGGTGCCAACTGGGTCACTGCAACCCTCCTCACCGCAGCTGTCCTTTCGACTCTGGGGCCACTGGCTGAGGAAGAGGCTCTCTCGACCTTTGGTCAGCTCTTTGGTGCCAGGGTTCCGTTCTATGACACGAAGGAAACTGAGTCAAGACCTCTGGAAGGCAAAGTGCCAGGTGCCAGGAGCACCTTCTTATGGACTAAATAAGACGCCATAGCATGCACCTAGGGCTCAGAGCACTCTGGGGGGCTCTCTCTCAGCCACATACAGCCCTAGTCTCCCCTAAAGCCTTTCCTGACTGCTGCCTTCTCATCTGTCCGTCTCATGCATCCACATATTCACGCACCCACCCATCCATGTGCTCCTCCATCTTTGTCTTCCTTCCCTCTGCTCATTCATTCTTCCTTTCATCCTTCCCTACTTCTAGCCATCCCCGGGGCCAGGCTGGGATCTAAGGAAGACTTAAGCACAGTTCTTGCCCTCAGTGAGCACATGGCTCCTATAGGACACGTGGTCTCCTTCACCGTGGGCTCTGCTTCTGTTTCATTGCTCACTCATTAGTGCCAGGCCCTGACCTGAGTGCTGGGGACACAGCTGTGAGTCAGCGCCAGCCTGTGCCCTGCAAGAGCTCACAACACGGAAGAAGAGAGAGACATGCCCAGAAATAGCTCCAGGACAAGTTCTCTGGGCACCATGGGGGGACAGAGGAACAAACTGGAAGAAGAGGGTGCTTGAGACTGCTTCTGTCTGAGAGAGTCCTTCCTTCCATGCAGGAAGTAGGGGTTCAGCAAGACCTTACACCCTGGAGTTGAGGAGAAGGAGGCCCAGTGAGCCTGGGGAACTGTGGGCAAAGGCCTGGAAACATCAGAGGGACCTGGATATAGCTGGAGATGGACCAGAGATGTGATTGGCACCAAACCCAGGTCTCTCTCCAAAGACACTGGGCGTTCATTCCCCCAGTGCAGGGACGCTGTCTGGACCATCCTGGGGTCCTCCACAGCAGGGCTCTGCACACATTTGTTCTTCAGCAATGGAAATCTTTCTGCAAACAAAACTTAAGTATGGGGAGGAAATTATGTATAGCTGTTTAATTTGGTTATTTGGGGGTTGTTTGTTTGTTTTGAGACAGTCTCACTCTGTAGCCCTCAGTAGAGCACTGTGGTGTCATAACTCACAGCAACCTGCGGGTTGCAACCCCTTTATAACAATGAAAATACATCACGGCATTAGGAAGGTTGAGAACCACTGCGGTCTAACTCCTAGGCTTAGGTGGGTCTCTTGCCTCAGCCTCCCAAGTAGCTGGGACCATTTTTGTTGCAGTCGTCATTGTTGTTTAGCTGGCCTGGGCTGCATTTGAACCCACCTGCCTCAGTGGGCACCCTAACACTGAGCTATGGGTGCTGAGTCATGTTTGTTTTGTGTTTCTGAAACAGGGTCTTGTTCTGCAGCCCAAGCTGGAGTGCTGTGGCATTATCCTTCCTCACTGCAGCCTCAAAGCCCAGAACTTGTGCAGTCTTACCACCTTAGCCCCCCAACACAATGGGATTCCAGGCCTGAGCCACTGCTCTTGGCCTAGTTGTTTGGTTTGCTTTTTGGGGTATTGCTCTGGGTGAAGCAGGGAAGAGATACTTGTCCTCCCAGTCCAAGTCACTCCAGCCTCAGCCTGGAGGTCTTTAAAACTCTGCCACCCACCTGGCGGCTCTGTACCGTGCTGGACACAGAGGAGGCGCCTGGGATCTCCCTGGTAGCAGCTGGAGCAGATGGCCTGTGCCTGAGTTACCTTCTGGGAAAGGATTGATCCCCCCAGCCCAGTGGCTTGGGAGCTGAATCTGGATAGGACTGGGCCTGCCCACCTAGCCCCATCACAACAAAGAAAAGAGCTGCTCTAGCCCAAGCCGATTTTCGAGACATTTTTAGTAAATCACATCTCTGGGGTCTCTTCCAAGAGTTTCTCCAGTTGCTGGGTTTAGCCCCTCGCCAGTGCACTGGAATAAGAGTGCCCACTGATAGTAGCCTTTCCCCAGCGACACACACCCTCCAGCCTCTTACTCACAACTACAGTCGCCTTAAACATCTACACATCTCCCTGTCTGTGAGGGACACAGACACGCACATTACTTCCTGACGTTCCTTTGACTCCCTCACAGATACACAGCTACGCACAGGACAGACACACGTGCACGCTAGATGAACTGCTCCTGCCTCATCTCTGGCAAACACTCGCGCATCAGCAGAGCTCCCTTCAGCACACCTTTGCCCCCACATCTGTACACGCAGACACACACCAGCCATGGGAAGGTGGTGTGACAGGACTATCCCCAAACCAGCAGCCCGAACGGACAGAGAGGCATCTGTGGGTCCCTCCTGGAAAACAGTTGGAGGAAGGTCCTGTCCACCCTCTCACACCCACAGTTCCTCATCCCAAAGCCCTCTGGCTCCTAGAGGCCTTGTCAGGACCCAGAGTGAGCCTGGCTGCCCAGAGCTTTGTTTCCCGGGCCTTCCTGCAATGCTCTAGGACACAGAATGTTCTCTCAGGCAACCCTGTTGCTATTTCTTAGGGAAATGAATTTGGGCCCTCCTGATATGGGCATCTCTAGTTATCTGTCCATGCCCACAGCCTGGGCATAATTCTTCTCTCGGTTGACATGAATGTGATCTACTCTGCTTGTGACTGCTGACTGTAGGCAGATGCCACTGCCATCAGTCTGCCTTCTTGGAACCACTTGGTCTGAGTAGCTACATCACAACAAAAGGCAGAATCCTGGGGTTAAGGTGGAGGAAACTTGGGAGGTGACTGGACTTCCTGGGAAGAGTGAGGTCTCCTCAATTAGGAGATGGGAATGTGTGCCAGGCATGGTGGCTCATGCCTATAATATTAGTACTCTGGGAGGCTGAGATGGGTGGATTGCTTGAACTCAGGAGTTCAAGACCAGCCTGAGCAAGAGTGAGACTTCATATCTACTAAAAATAGAAAAAAAAAAAAAAAAAAGCAAAAAAACAACTAGCTGAGCAGTGTGGCAAGTGCCTATAGTCCCACCTATGCTGGACACTGAGGCAAGAGGATTGCTTGAGCCCAAGAAGCTGAGGTTGCTGTGAGCTATGATGATGCCATGACATATAGCACTCTATCCAGGGGGATAATCAAAAAAAAAAGGAAGGAAGGAGGGAGGGAAGGAGGGAAGGAGAGAGGGAGGAGAGAGGAGGGGAGGAAAGGGGAGGGAAGGGGAGGAAGTAGCCAGATTTTGTGGCTCAGGCCTGTAATCCTAACACTCTAAGAGTGAGGAGAGAGGATTGCTTGAGCTCAAACAGTTCAAGACCAACCTGAGTAAGAGCAAGACCCATCTCTACTAAAAATAGAAAAGTTAACCAGGCATTGTAGCGGGGGCCTATAGTCCCAGCTGCTCAGGAGGCTGAGGCAAGAGGATCCCTGGAGCCCAGGCATTCGAGGTTGCTGTGAGATAGGCTGACACCACAGCACTCTAGTCACGGTGACAGAGTAAGACTCTGCCTCAAAAACATTACAAAAATAAAAAATATTTTAAAAAGAAATGGGAATTCCCCAGGGAACAAATTCCAAGGCCAGCACTCTGAACTGTGGCTGGATAATTTGTACATCTGCCCTCTGCCCCGGAGAGAGGACCTGCCCTCATGGCTAGAACAGGGGCCTCCATTAGACACAAGTGACCCTGGCTGCCAATCAAATTTCTCTCCCATCCATCTTAGAGTCCCCATGCAACAGTGTCACCCTGCACCCCAGCGGGAGGAAACACTTTTTTCAATGTACTCTGACTACCTAGTAGACTCAAAAATTGAGCCAGTTACTACATGGTTCCTCTGTCTCTCTCAGAGCATGTTGGGATCAGGGCCCCTGGGTTTGCTTAGCCAGGCTGTGCCCTCCAGCAAAGGAGGCCTGTGGGGGCTGAGAGCAGCCTGCACCTGGGGACTGTGCCCAGCAGAGAGGCTGCTTTGTCCTGCTTTGCACAGAGATGCTTTGTGCGCACACTGCAGCCCTGACTGGCTTCCCAGGAAGGGCCTCCTCTGTGCCGGCCGGCTCTCTAGCCCTGTTCCAGCCCACTCACCCGTCAAGTTATGCCCCTCCACGGCCGGGTCAGTCTCAGGCTTGGAGCAAATCTTGGCAAACACTGGGAGCTGCCTCTTCTGAGCAGAGAGCTCAGGGAGCTTTTCAGGGGCTGTGGGAGGAGGCGCGGGTGGCGGCAGCAGGAAGGGGCCCAGCCCCACGGGCTCCCTGGGCCCGAGGCCACTGAACATGCTGTTCTGCAGGAAGTCCTTGATGGCTCTCGTCTCCTCCAGCACCATCTTGTTGTCAGGGGCCTTGGACACCTCGGTGGACTTCAGCGGGAACTGTGCCAGGAGCTTGCTGATCTCTGAGTTGGAGGCACCCAGGCCGTGGCCCCCGTTGTCTGTCCCCTTGGCACTCTTGACCTTGGCGGCACGCAGGATGCCTGTGACTGTAGACATGGCAGAATCACAGTCCTGTCGACTGCTGATAAGGGGCATGGCCACCTTCTGCTCCAGGAGCTTGTCACAGGTGCTGATGGAGGCTCTGGGGCGCTCACTACTGCCTGTCACCAGGGGAGATACCAGGATGCAGGCAGTTGGCTCTTTGGTGCCCTCGGCAGAGCCAGCAGATGCCTCCAGCTCCCCTGAGCTCTCTTTGACCAGGATGAGGTGCTCTTTGGTGAGGCTCAGGAACTCCTGCTCCACCAACAGGGAGATCTCATCTTTGCCGCTGCTCAGCTCCAGAGCTCTGCAAACGGGTCAGAGAGACAGACAGTGTTAGTGCCAGCTTGCCAAGGGGTGGTTCTGCAGCAAGATGCAGGCCCCGGTAAAGGAGATGGGTACATGACATGACAAAAATGCATTTCCAGGTAAAGGAACACACTGCCTTCCCAAAAGAGAGAAAATGGGCACCCAGTGGACTCCCAAGAGAGCTCTGGACCACACCAGCAGGGCACAGTACCCAGAGGACAGTTCTGGGAACAAGAATCCCTGAGTCCTCTTCCAAGAATTTTGCTGAGTGAGCTGGGGCAAGCCACAGCCTCAGTGAGCCTTAATTTTAGTCCATCCCTGCCATTCATCACGCTTAGAACCTGACACAATAAATGACCAGAGAGGTAGCTCAAAATCTTGTACAGCAGCAAAGGTGTCCAGAGTGAACCGACAGCTCTAAGCACAGAATCCAGAGCACTAAAGCTGAGCTCTAGGAAGCCCCAGGAGCACAGCTCAGCCCCCCTTGTCTACTCATTGCATAATGATGTGTGACCCTGGGCAGTTGGTTCCGCATCTCAGTACCCTGGTCTCCTCATCTGATTAACAGGAACATCAGAGGTACAAAGCTCTTGAGATAGCATCTGGCAGAGTGTGGGGGTATTTAGGGCCAGGACATATGTAGGACATATGTAGGCCTGGCTGGGGCTCTACACCCAGGCTGTGACTCCACAGATACACTCGTCCACCGGGGCTGGCATGGCCTCTGACCAGATAAGGACCTCTGTACTGGGCTTCATTTTATGGGTTGGCGCCAGCAGTTGGTTGGGCCCTGCACTGATCCACAAGGATCTCCCTGTACCTAAATGCTGGCCTCTACCTCTGCTTCATACCCTGAACCCTCAGGTGGGCCTTTTCTGGCTGGCACCCGCCTGATGGCACCCGATGGTCCCCTGGACTCCAGGCTCTTTGTTGCTGGCTCTCTGCAGGTGTTGGAGGGCGTGGCAGCCCCTGCCCCAACAACATCCTTGGCAAAGAGCGTCTTCCTCCCCGGTGCTCCCAGGGGGACCAGAGCCATCACCTCAGAGCCATCTGCCATCCCTTCTCAACAGGTTCCTGCGAGGAGAGGAGGATGAGGTGGCCTGCACCAAGCACTCTGTCTGGGACACGGTGGGAAAAGATGATAAAAGGCAGAAGGAAAAATGAAAGAGTGGAGCTCAGCTGCTGTGCTCAGGCTTTGCAGACAGGGAGGCTCCGCACACGTTCCAGCTCTGATCACCCACTCAGAGGTCACAAGGAGTCCTGAGAACAGCCACCAGGGAATACTCCCAACAGGGACCATGCCAGACACGCACAGTGCACCTGGACATATACACACGTGCGCTTGATGCTCACACAACACATGAACAAAAATAGGCTGGCATACAACTCAGGTGCCACCATACACAGAACCAGGACAATCAATCAGACTAGGCACAGGCTCCAGTCCCTGAGGTTCCCTGCTGTCCTTACCACTGAATCCTTGACAGTATCAGGTCCAAGGGGCAAAGTAGCTTCCCAAAGGCCCACAGTGTCCTGAGGTCTCTGTACCCAAAACTGTCCCACTGGTGGTTCCTTCTCAGATGGTTCTGCCTGAGAGGACCTTGCTACCCTCCCAACCAGGCAGGCAGAGAGGTCCTGATAAGACCCAGAGGTCCTGGGGCAAAGGCTGGGGGGCCAGAATGCTTCAGGAGCTTGGGGGAAGAGCTACATACTGAAGGTAAAGGAATGTTTCTGTATTCTGACAACCAAGACAACCGCACCTCCTGGACATCAGCCCTGCATATCATATCACCAGGCTTGGAGGCAGGGAGCCATGCCAGGAAAATACAGACTCCAGCCAGCCAGACAGGCCTGGGTTTGAATCCAGGCACCGCTGCTCCTTTCATGTCAGACTCTAGAGCCTCAGGGTACTCCCCTGTAAAGTGGGATGACACTTGACAGCACCTGCCTTATGGGAGGGTTGGGAGAAATTGGGGGAAGTGACCCGTGTATGAGCCCAGCGCAAAGCCCAGGAGCAAGGCCAGCTCCTACCCTGTTTTCTCTCTCCCTCCACTCTCTCTCATCCCTTCCTTTGCTCCTTCCTGTGTCTAGACTTAGGCCTATAAATAGGCTGCAACGCTCAGGGCTGAGCCCACTGGGAACAATCTGAATAAAGGGGTTGCCAATCCCTGGTCCCAAGTTTCAGATCTCCCTCCTCTCCTTCCTCTTCATTCTTCCTCAAAGGGAACAGGTGCATCTCAAGTCGCAGGAACCAGACATGTGAAGGATGAGTCTTTGCCTCCCCTCCCACCGGCCCAACACCTTGCCAAGCGAGCTATATACCCACAGCTTTTCTGAACTAGAGAGACTCACTAGAATTATGTTAATTTTTTAGAATATTGTGATAACGGTATTGTGGTTATACTTCAACAACAACAAGAAGAGGCCTGATCTCTTAGAGAGACCTACCAAAGTCTTTACAGATCAAATCACATCTAGGTTCTTCTTCAAAATTAACCCAGCAGGAGTTGGGAAAAGAAAGAAGAAAGGAGTGGACGTGACAGATGAAACAAAATGGGCCACGTGTTGATCGCTGTGAAGGCCGGGAGGTGGACACATGGGGCCAGTACACGCTAGTCATTCTAGTTGTGTCTGTACTTGCTTTCTTTTTAAAAAACAAAAATACTGGGCAGTGCCTGTGGCTCAAAGGAGTAGGGCGCTCGCCTCATATGCTGGAGGTGATGGGTTCAAACCCAGCCCTGGCAAAAAAAACTGCCAATAAATAAATAAGTAAATAAAATACTACATACACATACAAGACTCACCACTGAATCCTTGACAGTATCAGGTCCAAGGGGCAAAGTAGCTTCCCAAAGGCCCACAGTGTCCTGAGGTCT
>NW_003852599.1:1876948-1937735 GCF_000181295.1 Otolemur garnettii | reverse complement strand
GAGACACTTAGTGGGAGCCTCGTGCATAATGAGCTCCAGATATATTCCTGGCATAATTACAATGTTTTTATCGGTGGTGCACCCACACACGTGTCCACACAACTTCCGGATGGAACAAGGAAAAACACACTTTCCCTGTGCCCACCCTGCAGCCCTTGTGGCATTTGAGAAAACACTCCTGTCCCTCCCAGTTGCAATCGCCTCCTCTCTATCCTGAACTCACAATGACCCTCAGGGGACATGGCTTCCAGATCTGACCCTTCCAGGTAGGTTATTCTCCTCTGGACACACCCCAGGGGCCAATGGGGTTCTTAGAAAGCTGTCCTTCCCGGAAGGGACAGTGCTGTGCCAAGAACGGAGGGGACCACCCTGTCTGTGAGCCCTCCACGTGCTCCTGAGAGGCTGGTCCAGTCCCTACACACTCCTATCACCCTTGCGTTTGCCATGAACACACTATAGGCCACACGGGAAGCCCAGATGCTCCACACACATGCTCACATTTACTCCTCTCCACACCGCTGAGCAATAGACAGTATCATCCCCACTTTGCAGATGGGCAGAGTGAGACTGAAAGGCTAAAGACCTTGTCACTGGAAAAGGGAAGAGCTGGTGTAGGGACAGCGCTGAGTCCAGCTGCCTCCACTAACTCCCCCCACCCCAACCTGGGCTTCTTTCAGGAGATAGGTACCCAGGAAAGCCTCCCCGCCCCCTGGCTGTGCTTTGTTCCTCAATCTGAATGCAATCAGGGGTACTGCTGGTCTCATCCCATCACTCCAGCCTGGGGAGGCGCATCGCAGTGAATCTTGAGCCTGTCATCCGTGGCATTAGCTGTCCCTGACAGCTCTGTGTCAGCTGCTTGTCTGATGAGCCCATCTTCTGAGTCTTCTGCCAATTTACGAATAGAAATGTTGAGCAGGAGAGAGTCCGGGCAGAGCCTTGGGGACACTGCCGGAGACCCTCCTCCCGGCCTGACAGTAATCCTGGATCAACACTTTCGGGGGATAAATCAACCCTGTCCCTGTCATCCCATCTCTATTCCTCCCCGACAGCCTTTACCAGATGCCTCGTTGCCATCGAGATTCAACACATAGTTCAAATTCCCTGATCCAGGGTCACTCCCACCTCCTCCTCATCCCCCCCCTACAAAAAAACAAGACTTGCTAGTTCTTATTTGTTCTAGAAAACCGCATGCCTGCAGAGCTAAGATATTCTCAGAACTCAGATCAAACCGCTTCCCTGCTTAAAATCTTCGTGTGGCCTCTCATTACACGCAGGATGAAATCTAAGCTCCTCTGTGATCTTCAGAGCATGACACAAATTGGCCACATCTCCTCCTTCTTCCGGCCACACTGGTCTTCTAGCTACTCCTTGAAGTGTCACACTCATTCCAGCCCCAGGACCTTTGCACTCATCCCACAGATTGTCCCTTGACTGGTCCCTTGGCTGGTTTAAGTGTCATATAAATTACACAGTGGCCTTTCCTACCCATTTTTGAAGAGCGGGACCCTGACTAAGTGCTCTCTACTCCATCCATTTTCCTCCCGGTATGTGTCACTGTCATATGGTATCTTTCCCACACTTTTACTTCCCACCACATATACTCTGTAAGGGCAGGGACTCTATCTTGTCACTACAGAAGCCTCCAAACCTAGACCAAGTAACTCCAGCTCTGTGAGTATTTGTTGGATGAATGAATGAACAAGCTCACTTGCCTTTACTTATGCCCATCTCTCAGAGGTCTTAAATTCCCTGGTGCACACTCCTGGTCCTCTCCCAGGCCAAAGGCAGCCCAGCTTCTTCCTCCAGTTGCAAACAGCCTGGCTTAGGTTCCATTTTCACGTCCCACCTACGGCCTGGCGTCCCTGTGAGCTGATCAGATGACACTAACCATCCCGCTTGGCCCCATCCTAAGAACTCCCAACTCTGCAAGGCAATCCCACCGCAGAACCCCAATTGGCTCTGACTCTGAGCAATCACCTTGGGACTCACAGAGAGATCTTCCTGGCACCCCCACAACTTTGCTGGGTTCAGCGGTAAGCCCGCTCACCTGCGTCTCCTGGAATCTACCCTTTGTTTTTCCTGAGAAGTTTGGCTGGTCCTGGCCCCTCTCCTGTGCTGTTTGCCTCCTCCTCCAGGTTGGTGAAAACCACAAAATCTACCACATGCTCTACCACAGTAGTGAATCATTCAGGGAGATTAACCCAGCTCCTGGGCTCCTGACAAAGGAAGCAAGTCAGAATCGGGGCTGTCTCCAGCTCCATACCAGCTGCCACCTCTGCTTTGCCTGCCACTAGAAATGAGAGTTGTCTGATGGTGGCGGCTCTGTACCGGATACTGTGCATTATTTCTGCATTTGCAGTGTACTTAGTCATATAAAAATAAAGGCTATTGACTGGTTGGCACCCCTTACCAGAATAATGAGTAAGCAAGCATGCTGTTAGCAGTTCTGTGTACATAACACAGAGCAAAGATGAAAACTGCTATTCATCTGAGCCAAACAACAGAAAAATGCAGGCAGAAAATTGTTAGTGCTGGAGGAGGATACCAAAACAAATATTTTCTTCCAGCTATGGCATTTTAGACCAACGACAAACACAGTACCCAAGGCAACAGGCTGATTAGGGTGATGCGACTGAAGGACTTTGGAGTCAGGCACAGACCCTGGCTAGAATTATGGACTGTCCCTGGACTGACCTTCTAGCTTTGGGTGAGGTTCTGCCTTTGTGTGTCTGTGTGGACGAAGCAGCATTGTGTAGTAGTTAAAGGTCAGTCTTTGGAGAGAGGAAGAAATTAAACCCAAATCCCCACCATTTACTGGGGGCTGACCCTTTAGCAAGCTGCCTAATATGTCTAAGCCTTGGGTCCTGTTTCACAGATTAATAGGAAGAGGTATTTATCTAGTGTTAACTAACAAACCAGACACTATGTTAAGCACTTTACATGCAAAAATTCTCATTTTCATCCTCACAAAAGCCCAAATGGGTAAGCTGACCACAATAATGTCTACCGCCTGATCACACTTTCCTGCATCTAGACTCTTTTCCCTCCCATCTTGATCCAGTAAGAAGCATTTGGACATTAGGGCTTAGTTCTTACTTCCCTTGGGACTCAGCAACATCCATGTGAACAAGACCAGACTAGCCTGTTGGAAGGTAGCACATCACAAAGAGGAAACTCCAGGGCACCTCAGCCAACAATTGGCCAGAGCCAGGAGGGGGCACAGGTGCCTAAGAGGGCATGAGCCAAGCTCTGTCAAGCCCAGTCCACATCAGAAGAACCACCCGGCTGAACCCAGTCCAAACTGCTGAACTACAGAAAACAGGAGTGGTTGCAGTTTTAAGCTCCTAAGGTTAAATCATTTAAATTGGACACAAACTTTATGGCCACCCTGTATATCAAAAACTACTTCACACAAATAGATACAATTATCCCAATTAAAAAAATGAAGAAGCCAAGGGACAGAGAAGTTAGGTGATTTCCCCAAAGTCACAGAATTACTAAGGCACAAAGAACATGATTTGAGGCAATCTTAGATGCTACTCTTTTAGCCACTAGGCTATACTGCTCTGACAGCCAAGAGTAAAATGATGTGTGTGAAAATACTAGTGATAGGTACTCGAATTAGGACAGCAAGAGAGGCCTCTTTGGGGAAGTGTCATTTAAGCTGGTGCCTGACAGAACATAAGCATCCAGCCAGACAAAGAATGCAAGGAACAGCTTTCCAGACACAGGGAACAGCATGTACAAAGCCCATGAAGTGGAAAAGAGCTTGATACATTGGTAGAAATAATGTTCAACTGAGTGGGCACAGTACTAAGGCAGAGGGGTGTCACTTAAGACAGGTCAGAGATAAAGGCAGGAGTCAGGATCTTTCAGGCCTTGGATGTGATGCTAAGGAATCTTTTTTTTTTTTTGAGATAGAGTCTTACTAGGTCACCCTCGGTAGAGTGCTATGGTGTCACAGCTCACAGCAACCTCAAACTCTTGGGCTTAAGTTATTCTCTTGCCTTAGTCTCCCAAATAGCTGGGAATATAGACACCTGCCACAACGCCTGTCTATGTTTTTTGTTGTAGTTGCCATTGTTGTTTTGGCAGGCCCAGGCTGGGTTCAAACCCGCTACCTCTGGTGTATGTGGCTGATGCCCTAGCGGCTGAGCCACAGGAGCTGCGCTAGGAATCTTATTCTAAAGTCACAGAGAAGCTTGGCGCCTGTAGCTCAGAGGCTAGGGTGCCGGCCACATACACTGGGGTTGGCGGTTTGACCCCGGCCTGGGCCTGCCAAACAGCAGTGACAACAATAACAACAACAAAATAGCTGGGCATTGTGGCAAATGCCTGTAGCCCCAGCTACTTGGGAGGCTGAGGCAAGAGAATCGCTTAAGCTCAAGAGTTTGAGGTTGCAGTGAGCTATGACTCCATGACACTGTACCGAGAGTGACATAGTGAAACTCTGTCTCAAACATAATAATAAAAATAATAATAATAAAGTCACAGAGAAACTACTGGAGAGATTCAAGTAAGGAAGTGTCAAGTTCTGGTTTCCATGGATGAGGGGCATGTCTCCCAGGACAATCCAGAAGAGTGACGGGAGGAGACTGAGCCCTAAGCCACTGTCTGTGAGGGATCTACTGGGTGCTGGGTAGTATAGTTGGTGCCTGTCCCACCACAACCAGGAGGATAGGGGGCATCTTCATTCCCCATATAGAAAGAGGAAACCGTGGCTCAGGCAAGTTAAAAGGCATATTTGAATTTATCCAAGAGAATGTGTCGGTATAGGATTGGAGCCCAGGTCCACCTGACTCTGAAGCCTCTACTCTTAGCCACACTGCACTACACTTCCCAAAACAGGAGAAGTGGGAGAAAGAGCAGAGGCCTTGCAGCCAGGAGACCTGGATTTATACCCCACCCTGTCCTCTCTGAAGAATGACTATCCACAGATCACTTCCCTTCTTTGAGCCCCAGTTTTGGGGAGGGCCAGAGGCAGGCCAGGGAGTTGCCAGGAGCCAGCCAAGCACCAGAAGATGCGGTAGCAGAGGGCAGACCTCAGTGGATAGGCAGGTGTCCAAGGCAGGGGCTTGCAGGAGCCACAATCTGCAAATTGTGGGGTGGGGGACCACTAAATCCTCCAGACAAGGAGAGGCCACCCCTCATGGAGGCTAGGGTCTGGCATCCAGCCTGGCATCATCCTCAGGGGAGATCCTGGCTCAGCGGGCATTCCTGGATCCTCCTGTTGGCATGGTAATCAGAGACCCATGTTTTTTCTCTGGCACATTTGTCACAGCACCTAGTGTGGCCCCTGCTCCACTGGGAGGCTAGGAAGGTGGTCTCCTCTGTCAAGCTGCCTTATGTCTTCTTTCAGTTAGGAGTAGAGGTCAACTGAGAGAAGCTGCAGATTCAGTCACCATCCCAGGGCCTGTGCACCTGTGTCCCAAAGGTACCTGGAAACCAGCTGAGCTCTGGCCCCTGGGACTTCCCTTGTGGGAGGCAAGGAGGTAAGCGTAAGGCCTGGGGAAAGCTTCAGCCTCCCCGCCCCCAGCCTCCTCCACTCTCTTCAAGCTGAGGTGAGGATTAAGTGAGATGATGAATGTGAAAGCACTCGGTAAATTGTAATGAGCGCTATGCAAATGTTAGCAGCCCGGACTGAGAGACAGCATGGTGTGGGAGAGCCAAGCCTGGCTGCAGGCTCTGGAGTCCCGCTGGCCTCATTCACAGCCAAGCCGGTTTACCGAAAGGTGTGAAACCTGGGAAGCCGCCCAGATCTCGGTCTCTTCATCTGCAAAGTGGGATGGTGATACCCACCCAGAGCTAAAGGAGGCAACACTGAAATCTCTCAGCTCCCTGAATGCCAAGCCTGGTCTTTGTGTTCATCTAATTTCTTAGCAAAGGTCTTCACACATAGTGGATTCAATTTTTTTAAATGTCTGTGGCATGCACTTAGAACTTGATAAATGTCGATCTCCTTCCCTCCCTCCTTTCCATCCTTCCTTCCTTCCTTGCACATTTTCCCTTTGAAACGCCTCCTTCCCAAAGCCCTGGCCCTCAGTTTCCCTTTCAGCTTGAGATTCCATCATGTTTCCCTTCCAAAGTATCAGAGAACCTTCTATACGTGTGCATGAGTCACGTGTGGTGCTTGTTTCAAATGCAGATTCCTGGGCACCCTTGGAGTAAGGGCGATTCAGCTGATTTAGAATGGGACCAACTCTGCACTTTGAGCAGGTTTTCTTCCTCCACCTCATTGCCCACTCCCCGACTCCCACGTCCCACCTCCCCACGTGATACCTGTACCTTGGTGCACAGCCGCCTAGTACAAATGTCCCTCTAGATCAGTGGTTCTCAATCTTCCTAATGCCATGACCCTTTAATACAGTTCCTCACGTGGTGGTACCTCATGAAGTAGCAGCGAAAATATTTTTATGGTTGGGGGGTCACCCCAACATGAAGGACTGTACAAAAGGGTCGCGGCTTTAGGAAGGTTGAGAACCACTGCTGTAGATGATTTGCGGCTGTTTCCCGTCTGTCGGGCAGGGCAGAGGGGATATTGGGGAAGGGAACAGAAGTGAGGCACTGTCTCTTCCCCAGCAAGTCTCCCTCGGGGAAGTAGGTGTGAGTTGGGCCAAGGATTGGAAGTTGGGGGAGATGAGGGATTCAGTGAGCTGGGGAATGAGACAGGAAATACTGGGGAATAAACACAGCAATAAAGGAGCTTGGGCTGGAAGCTACATGGTGATTTGTATTGTTCAAATTATCTTTAAAACTTTTCATTTGAATCTGTTTAATAAGGGAAGGCTTACCCTAAGGAGGAGGTATTTTTTTAATGTGACTTGGGAGCTGAATTGGAAATAACGTTGCAACAAAGATATTAAAAAGGGGATTAAACCAAACCACTGGTGGCCCGTCTCTGCGGGCTCCCACAACCTGCAAGCAGCTCCCAAAACCATAAAATTAAATTACAAAGGGGGACCCTGGAAGTGGGACATTAATCATGATTCCTCTTTCCCGGTGCTAAGGACACGGAAGGGCTATCCTGAAGGGCTCCTGGTGTGTGAGTGGAATTCAGGTGCTGCAGCCCCGCTGGGCTCCTGTCCCTTGCTCTGCTCCCCTCTGAGCTGATGACCCCGGGCAAGTTGCATACCTCTTTGAACCTCTCCTTACTCATCTGCCAAAAGGAAGTAATGTATTGACCATTTACTGGGAAGGGTTGCTAAGGACAATAAAATGAAACAGAAAATTGGGTGGCGCCTGTGGCTCAAGACGTAGGGCGCTGGCCCCATATACCCGGGGTGGCAAGTTCAAGCCCAGCCCTGGCCCAAACTGCAAAAATAGTAACTATACTAAATAAAATAGAAAATTACAATAGAGAGCCTGATACATGATACATACAAGGTGCTCAAGAAAATGTTGTAACGGTTCCCTTAGTTGCAGCCTAAGACAAAAGGAGAAAAAACTGCAATATCTCGGCTGATTGATATTATGTCTTTATGTCCCTAAATGCCTCCTCTGATGCCCATGACCCTTTGCTTGGATCTTGGCCACCTCTGGACCTCACCTTCCTTGGAGTGGCATTTTTACAGCTCATTCATCATCTACTTCCTCATTCATTCATATACACTGCAGAGCCACCAAGTGCCAGGAACTTGACTGGGCACAGGGGAGGCAAAGACACAGGCATTGCCCTTAAAACACCGCGGGCAAATGGGGGAGGAGGAATTGTCACAAGGTAGCAGACAATGTGTGCCACGTGACCGCCTCCTCATCAGAAATCCCACAGTGACATATCTGATCAGGGTGTTGTGTCCTGCCCTCTGGCCAGCAGTCAACAAGAGAGTTGGGTTTGATCTGACTCTTCCTTTCTATCATCCACAAATAAAGATCCACACCATGCGGTCCTCAGAGATGCAGAAGCGTTTGTCTCTCATGAATATCTCTGTTGCTTTCTCTCTCTCTCTCTCTCTCTCTCTCTCTTTTTTTTGGAGACAGAGTCTCACTAAGTCACCCTTAGTAGAGTGCAGTGGTGTCACAGCTCACAGCAACCTCCAACTCTTAGGCTTAAGTGATTCTCTTGCCTCAGCCTCTCAAGTAGCTGGGTCTACAGGTGCCTGCCACAACGCCTGGCTATTTCTTTTTTGTTGCAGTTGTCATTGTTGTTTAGCTGGCCTGGGCTGGGCTCAAACCCGCCAACCTGGGTGTATTCTGTTGCTTTTTCTTATTAGATCATATGAGCTATGAAAACCGATGAGTTTCCCCTTTTGCCCTAGCTGCCAGGAATCTCAGACCAAAGGCTGTCTCCATTGAGTAGTCTCCCTTAACCTAAGTTTTCTAGTGTACAAGTCTTCCTTTTCCATGTTCTTGTCCTGTGATTTTAACCTTGATAACAAGAGTGGTGGTGATGGTGGTGGTGAATATGAAGTGCTTCTCTTGTGTTTGCCTGTCAGCTTTACCTGGGTCACTTCATTAGGCCCTCCCCACCCCAGGAATTCTTTCAGGTATCACTTTGACTATTTCCATATTTCAGATGTGCAAAATAGGGCATAGAAAGTCTGAGGAACTTGGCTACAGCTAGGAAGTGTGCTGAGATCCCATTTAAAGAGGAACATAGAAGAAGGAGAAAGAGAAAGAAAAGTTGAATGGGGCAAGCAGTGCAAAAGTCAGAGGATGACACACTTATTCCCAGTCGTTAAGGAGGTGGGGTTGATAGACAGAGATATGGAGAAAGGTGTAGCCAGTGGTAGAATAACCAAGCAAAGGCAAGAGGACATACACCTGTTTGCCAGCAGTTCCTCTGGGCTTCCAGAGCATGGGGAAGAGCGTTGAGATGCAGGCAGGGCCACCTCAGACATCCCTGGAGATGGGACCAAGAGGCCACAGGACAATGGAGAGCCCTAGAAGAAGCCTGAGCAGTGCTACTGATAAGGCAGATGAAGGGTGGAGGGCGTCCTAGAGGGCAAGGAACCAAATGCCGTGAGATGAGGCATTGTGGGGTGGCAGGAGAGAGATGAGCAGAGTGGCATGGAGGCCATCAGGAAGGTCACTGTCAGGTGGGGTGAGGAGACTGGACGAGGAGAGGACAGGGCCTTGGCCTCTGTCTGCCAGCACTATTTTATGCATTAGTTCACTTGACAAGCAGAGGGTGGGGAGTGTCACATCAGTGTCAGTGGACTGGGGTCCTGAGACCCAGCACTGGGAGGGAGAAGTTGTTTAAGTATTGGGTCTCAGGGCTTCCTGGCCATTTGGCTCAGATCAAGTGTATCAGAGCAAAAGATTCCAAGCTGCAGCCCCTGAGGATCTCTGAAATCATTCTCCAAATATTGAGAGATGTGAGGCTGTGTTTCAGGTAGAAGCATGCCTAGCAGCTTTTACCAGCTTCTCAAAGAGGAGTGTGAGCCTCCAAAGAAGAGAAAGTACTAGCCCAGAACATGACACTCCAGAGGTCTTCAGAGCTGGCTTCAGAGCTGAACTTCCATGCTTGACTCTTGTCCTTTTACTCCCTTCATTAGGTTTCAAGCTTTGTAAGTAACAGTGGTAGAAACATAGGTTATGTATTCCAAGCAACATTCCTGGAA
This sequence comes from Otolemur garnettii, assembly GCF_000181295.1. Taxonomy (NCBI): domain Eukaryota; kingdom Metazoa; phylum Chordata; class Mammalia; order Primates; family Galagidae; genus Otolemur; species Otolemur garnettii. The sequence continues at coordinate 1,928,175 of NW_003852599.1, read as the reverse complement.
TAGTACAGTTCACCTAATTGTTAAATAACAGTAGCACAAAGAATGGGCTTGTTGGGCGGGGGGCATTCAAATGTGACAGCCCTTTGGGTTCCCAAGTCTCCCCAGCTCCACCAGCACAGAGGACAGGCTGCTGGGAGCCCACAGTGAATTGCTGGCAAAGCCAGCATGGGACAGCTCTTTTCCTTCCTTCCTTCCTTCCAGCCCCAGAAAGCTGCAGATCAAGAAATCACATCTAGAGCCCGGCACAGCAGTGCATGCCTGTAATCCCAGAACTCTAGGAGGCTGAGGCGAGTCGATCACTTGAGCTCATGGGTTTGAGACTAGCCTGAGCAAGAGAGAGATTCCATCTCTAAAAAATGGTCATTGGGGCAGCACCTGTGGCTCAAAGGAGCAGGGCACCAGTCCATATACCAGAGGTGATGGGTTCAAGCCCAGCCCTGACCAAAAACTGGAAAAAAAAATGGGTATCGTGGCAGATGCCTATAGTCCCAGCTACTTGGGAGGATGAGGCAAAAAGATGGCTTGAGCCCAAGAATTTGAGATTGCTGTGAGCTATCGTGCCATGGCACTCTACTGGGGGCAAGAAATTAAGACTGTGCCAAAAGAAGGAGGAGGAGGAGGAGGAGGAAGAGGAGGAAAGAAATCATATCTCTTTTTAAAAAAATGTTTAAAATGAATATCTTTTCTTTCTGTAAATTTATTTTCCTACTTGGGTAAGGCCTGGAGTGATGCCTTTTGATTCTGCAGACCAAGTTCTTTCTGACAGGTAGATGGAGAGGTCTTGGGTACTGACCAGCGAAGCAGTAAGGGAAGCCGCCCATCCCACAAGCTCTAGGCCACCTCTCCATTCTTACCCACCCTTCACACGTGCTGAACTTCATCCCCAGGGAACTGCTTGTCTTTCCCTGCCCCTGCTGGCCTCTTTTCATAGGCTGGTCTTTCTCTCTTCTCAAGACATAGCTTGGGACACTCAACTATGGAAACCTTGCAGTTACTACGGGTTGTGACATCCTCTGCTTCCTGACAGCTGTGATCACACGCTTCCTTACAGTCACAGTGCAGGGGGGTCTCATCTGTTGCCCCTTCAGCTCACTGCCTTCAGCCTTGTCCAGGAAGCCTTCTGGCTTAGGCACAGAGCCTGAGTCAGCGTGCTTCTATCATCAGAAGAACACTCATCGTAATGTGCTGTGCTCTGCCTTTTACAAGACACCAAAGCTCCAAGAAGGAGATCAGAGACTTCCCCCAGCTTTTCCACCATTGTATTTATCTCAGATATTGTCTGGCATGCAGTAATAGGTACACATTAAATATGCGTTGAATGTTGTTGTCATACGTATCTGTGTCCATCCCACCTACTCGAATGGGAGTTCTTTGAGGGAAGGGCTTCTGTTTTACTTATATCTGTATCTCTGAGACTCTGCACAGGCCCTGATGCTGTGTTTGTTGAATGCATCTATAAATAAGGAAATTAACAAATGCCATTCCTTAATTAGGGCAATGGAGTCGTCAGCAAATCTGAAGCCCTAATTCTGAGGCTGTGAAGTTTCAGAGACGAATGAATAGGCAATCCTTGAGCAAGTGTCTTGCCACAGTTCCCCAAGTCCAAATTTAACCCTAATTAAAAGAAAACTGAACAAGATTCTGTTCAGTTTAATCAGCACTAGATAGAACTATTGATTTCTCCCCCAAAGGCCATTTCTCCCCCATTGCTTCCCCACCTCTGTAAATGGCACTACTGTCCAACCAGGGGCTCAAGCCAAACACCTCAATTCAGCTTTACTATCTCTATAGACCCAAATCATCAGCAGGTCTATTGGCTCCTCTTAAAATATACACACAGAGTCCCCCACTTTTCTCATCTCTACTGCAGTCAACCTGGTCCAGCCACCAGCATCATCAGGCCTCACCTGAACTCTTGTAGCACCTTCTCAGAGGTCTACCAACATCTCTCTCACATACATACAAGCCATCTCTGTCTCTCTCCCCTACTAGAGTGTAGGTTCTGGAAAGGCAGGGCCTTATCTGGTTCAAAGCTCTAGCCCCTCTAATTTTCAGCACAGCGCCAGGCACATAGTAGATGCTTAATAAATGTTTGTTGAATGAATAAATGAACTTGACATATGTCCATACAGGGAAGTCAGCTTTGGGAGAAAAGTGAATGTGCTGCATTCACAGGAATGCAAAATGTAGACAAGGAGGATCCTGTCTCCTTAGACAGGATCATACCTGGATTACTGGACTTGGTTCTGAGAGTCATGCTGCCACAAGGACCAGAAATGTGGTTAGGAAACTGACCAAGTTGGCACGTGAGGAGAAACTTAGACAACCAGACGTATTTAGCTTATAGAGACAAAATTAAAAATCCTAGAAAGTATATTGTTGCTATCTTTTTAATATCTAAAGGGCTATTCAAAGAAAGGGGAGATAGATTTAGTTTGGAGCCCTAAGGGGGGAATCCAGATCAATGGGTATTAGTAGTTTGATAGAAAACACATTTTAGATGCAGGAAGAAAATGGCCTTTTGAGAAAATTCATAGCAAGGGAAGACACTGCCTTAGGAAGTGATAAGTTCTCCTTCTAAGGAAGTAGACAAGTGGTACAAGTATAGCACTTGGCAAGGACACTGAGGAGGGGATTCAAACAGCAGAAGACAGCCTCTAAAATCTCTTTCAAACTGGAGACGTCTGGGTTTCTATGATAGATAAGGACAGAGTTCAGAAAAAATTTCTGGCTAACAATAGTTTTATAACTTACCTACCTACCTTCCCCAATAGAAGGAAACATCAGCAAATTAAGCAATGGATAGACTAGCAGAGAGGGGTCTTGTGGGCCTGGAAGTATCCTATAGACACCATGGACAGCTGGATTTGAAGTCTGTGCGATCATTAGAACATGGGACTCTCAAATATTTTGATCACTCAGAGATGCCTCAGGTCCTAAGAGAATGCAACCAACACATTAAATAATGGCTAAGATGATCCTGGCTTTCATTTCTAAAACTCTACCACTTCCTAAATGGTAAGACCTTGGGAAAAAAAAAAATCAACCACTCCCAATCTCAGTTGCCTCATTGGCACAAAGGATTTTGTTTAAAAATGAAGGGTAGGGAGCAACTGAAACTAGAATTATTGAAACTTGGTGATAGGCACATAAACATTCACTATGCTAATTCTATGTGCTTGAAAATTTGCATAATAAAAAGGTTTTTTTATAAAAGATGGGGAGTTTTAAATAGTACCTACCTCATGAAATAACTGTAGTGCTTAAAGATATGATCATCATTACCACCATTACAAGAAATTTTTACAAATCCTGATAATTACCATAAATGTTTAAATATCGGCTGGATTCCTGTAGCTCAAGGATTATGGGGCTGGCCATATACACCTAGGCAGGCTGGTTCAAACCCAGTCTGAACCTGCTAAACAAAAATGACAACTGCAACAAAAAAATAGCTGGACATTGTGGCAGGCACCTGTAGTCCCAGCTGCTTATGAGGCTGAGGCAAGAGAATCACTTAAGCCCAAGAGTTTGAGGTTGCTGTGAGCTGTGCCATGACACTCTACTAAGGGCAACATAGTGGGACTTTGTCTTTAAAAGAAAAAAGTTTAGATATCTAACTTAGCATCCCATCAACCGTATGATATGCATAGTATTCATCTCCATGTGGGCAGATGAGGAGATCAAAGGTCACACAAATTAAATAGCAACAAATTCTTTAATTGCCACAGGGCTGGAATATAACCTGAAGCCAGAGTTATCTGACTTCACCAGAGCAGCTTTCTTTATTTCAGAATAGCTTGTTGTGTTCTGCTTGGTTGACTTCTGTACAATTATGATATCATTTATTCATCTAAGTCAGTAGCTTCCTACCTAGCTCTTTTTTCAGTAGCAGGGTCCTTTTTTTTGCACACAATCTTACTTAGAGCTTCAGTAAGTAAAATTGATAAAAGCTGAATAGCTCCGGCTGAAGTGGGGACTGGGGCCCCAGTCAGCTCACTTGAGTCCAGGACGGTCCCCGAAACACTCTGGGGGTTAGGGAGTGTCGTGTGAAAACCCTAGATCAAAGCCAACAACAACAATAAAACCGCCAACCCTAAGCATCACATGCTAGGAGCAGCCTCATTTGTATAATGTATCTTTCATTTCCCTGTCTCCCATCACATCTGATCCTCATTATCAACTCGGAGGTGGACAAGGCAGGGCATATCATCCTCAATTTGCAGATGAGCAAATCAAGGCCAAATGGAGTTAAGCAACTGGCCAAAGGTGTGCCAGTTCAATTTTTGGCCAAGTGCAAACTGGAAGTAGAGTCTGCCTCCATTAACTCGGTGTGACCTGGCAGAGAGGGTGCCATCTACTGGAAATTGCCACTGACCCTGGGTCTGCAAAGTGGACATCAGCTTCTTGGCCACTGAGAGCTTAGCACAGCCCCATGGGCTCTCCTGCCAAGGCCCTGTCCCAGAGCAGATGGCAATGGGCAGGGGAGAAGGGCTCACTGCCACCAAAGGCCTGACGGCAGGATTTTGGCTATAGACAAGCCATTCCCGTCTGAGCCACGTCATGCCGAGCACAGGGCAGAGGAGGCAGGAACAGCCAAAGTGCCTTCCACCCTCATCGGCAGCACATAAATGGGCCCACAGAGGGACAGCAAGTAGATCTGGGCATCAGTTACATGTTGCTTTTCTTCTTAGCCCTTACTTAGACATCCCTGAAAACAGAAGCAGCTGATAAAAGCTGGAATGACTCCCCTGCTCCAGAGCATCTCTTAACCGAGCAGGAGCAAGTGTTGGAACGGCAACACTTAATTATCACTTAGTCATTAATTAGCACTTAATTTTCAACACTTACTCCATCTGTAAAATGGGAACACTAATACCTGCCCCATAGGGACGATGGGAGGATTAATTAAGTTTGCAGCCCACTTTGAAGATGCAAAGCGTAGAATAAGTGTTCAACAATGGCATTAATAACCATAGCAAATTTACTTCCTTTTCTTAATGAGGACCCTTCTTCCTCTCTACTCCTTCCTCTCCTTACCAATTTCCATCCCCACCAATATTTGCCCACCTTTGACCTGGTGGAAAAACACTTAATTCTGTGTTTCCCAGACACAGGATTTCCCATCCAGGAAACGGGCTATTTACAGCCATCTCCAGCACTTTAATTTTCTATTATGTCCTCTGAATATGTCAATGCCTTCCCAGTAAATATTTTGATGTGTGCTCTTGCAGCAGCTTCTGTGGAGGCTGAATGGGACAGCTGCTCCCTGTATTAGGAATTCCAGATGTGGTTTTAAACCATCAGACTCATCTGTGTGAATGCCCAGCCTTTAGGTGGGAGAGGGGAAGGATCTTCTAGTCGCCTCTGGGGGAAAAGCCCCAAGCCATTTACCCCTAGGCTTTGGCTAGGGTTGTTTTTCAAAGACCTTAGATGCACATGCCTTTAGGATGAGAAATGGCCTTTTTAGTGGGCTGGTGAAGAGGCAGCCTAGAATATAGCCCTGGGCCGACCCTTCACGCCAGTAACTTCAGAACCTTGGCCAGCTCTTCTCTAACGATTGAACAAAGGACCACTGGGGGAGGCCGCAAGGAGGAAACATACAGTCTTCAGGGTTTAACCAGGCTGAATATAGGGTCAAGACATTCTCCCAAAAGGTCAGACTTCATCTCCCCCCTCTTCACTTGATGCTGACAAAGTACAGAAATACTCACTCTTCTTGGAAGCTGAGTCCGTAGTCTCTTGGAGTCCCACCCATGGGGACAGAGAGCTGCTCCATGGAGGTCCTGGGCTGCAAGGCCTCGGGTAGGCCTTGAACTCTCTTCCAGATTTCATGGCAAGTCTTGTCTAGGCTGTCTTGGGGTGTATCCTGGTGGATCCAGATGTATCTGGGGAATGGGCCCAGGGCGGAGGGGCGCTTGGCCACCAGGGCCGAGGATGAAGAGAGCCCATTCCCACTGGCCATCCTCCTCCTCTCTTTCCGGAAGCCCTTTTGTCCACCCAGGGCTCGAAGACAGGGGGACCATCCGCCACCACCCCTCATTCAACAGAAAGGGAGATGAGGATGGATCCTGGTGGAAGCGGGTCAGTCCTGCCTGCCTGCTGCTCTGGCAAGGCGACTGTGTTCAGAGGCCCTCGATTCGTGCGGGAGTGGTGGGTGGATGACAGCTTTCTTTTGGGGAGGGGGGGCTTATTTTGATTTGGGTTTTTTTGCTCTTTCCTGACTTTTTCCCCCCTCCCCCTCTCCCTTAGAAGAAAATATTTAAAAGTCAACAAAAACCAGTAGCTTAGTAACCGTGGAATCCCCCGGAGCTCAGGAACCAGGAGCCTGGGCGGGCAGAATGACATCTGGGAACAGCTGGAGGGAGAGGCTGGCTCTCCCCACGGTACCTGGGACTCCCCCCTTGAGACACCCCTGTGACACCTTGCGGCGCCTGGGCTCAGCCCATCCTTGCCCGCTGAGCCCCGCGATGACTGGGCGAGGGTCCGGCACCGTGCTAGGCGCCGCGGGGGCAGGAGCTCCCCAGACTAAGGCTCGGACCTTCCAGGAGCCCCACGCAGGTCAGGGCCAACGGCCCCGTGTCCCGTCGCAGAGTGCCCGCTTTGCCCCCCCTGGCTATCCTGCCAGTCCCTCTGTGCCCTGTCCGCAGCTGCTCTGCCGCCCCTGGAAAGCAAGAGTGGCTAGTGTGTCAACGAGCCCGCTGACCGGGGACCACCAGCAGACACCTGCGGCGGCCCGCGCCGGGCTGCGGGGAGCGGCTCCAGGAAAGCACCCGGACGCCTCCAGAGGGCGCGGTCTCGGCTGGGCAGACCGGCAGGGCGGCTCTGGCCAATTTACTTGCCAGTGGCTCCCAGACCCTCGCCGTCGAGCGCTGGGATTCTTTAGGTGGGTTTCAAACGCAGCAACGGCTTGGTGCGCGGGGCGCGGGGTTCCGCGGCCAAGGCCGCCGGGCGGGCTGGGGGGGGGGTGGGGGCGGGGAGGGGCCGCCAGTGCCCGGGGCGCCCTTAGGGATTAGGAGTCAAAGCCAAAGCGCTGGCTGCCCCACCCCACGCTCTCACACACACCTGGGGTCCGCCCGGGGGCCCTGCGCCTTTATCTGCCTGATTTTAACCCTAACTGCCATTTTATGTGGTGCTCAGCGTGTGCCAAGCGCTGGGCTCATATTCAATCCTATTCAAGCTCCTGAAATCAGTACCGTTTTTTGCTGTCGTTCTACACGTGAGGAAAGTGAGTCTCAAAGTCATGAAGGGTTGTGTCCAAAGCCTACTATGAAGTGGGGAGCTGGGACTCAGACACCAGCACGCTAGCCTTGACCTCGCGCCCTAATCTGCTGACATAGCCTCAGTAAGAACCCCAGGGTGGGGCGGGAGGTGGGGAGAACTCAGGCGGAGGGGCAGCCAGCAGGGCGGAGGGAGCTGTTGGCGATCAGCTGTTGTCACCCCTCAATGAACCAGCAACCCACATTGACACAGCACCTGTGCCCACGCGGGGCTCCGTGGCCCCCGAAACGTCAGTGCTTGTTGCTCCAGGGCTTCCCCTGAAAAGGAAGAGCAAGGAACAGCGAAAGAAGAAAGAAGAATGGACACACATAGACCAAGATGTCAGCCTGCAGGTGTACAGCTGGGTTGAATCCTGACACTCACTTCCCAGCTGTGTGCCTCTGGGGGATTTTGTAAGTTCTCCCATCCTCATTCCAATTTCCCCCAGCGCTCACAGAGTCCCTCCTGGATGCCAGATGAGCCGTAGGCACTGAAGAAGCACAAGGTGGCCAACACTCCTGGGGTCTCTGCTCTCAGGGAGGCTGTGTTCTAGTGCAGGGAGAGCCATCGCAAACTAGCCCGGCAAGAAAAATGAAAGCAGCAGTAATTACAGATGAAATAGGGCCCTGGTGGGAAATAACTAACTTAGCGAGGAAACCGGGATGGGAGAGGAGGCAGTGTTTGATGACCTTCCACGCAGGCCTCTTTGAGCAGGACCAGAAGAAATCCTTTTCTATAAGTTATAATGAGGATCCTCTTTGTGGCACATAGTAGGCACTCTGTAAATATGTGTTGGGTGAATTCATGGTATACTGTATGTAAAGTGCCAGGCATACAGTAGGTGCCCCATACACAACGTTGTTCTTTCCAGAGGAGCCGAGTTCCTGGAAATGTTGACTCTAAATTTTGAAATCCGAGCTTCATTCCTCTTTGATTTTCATTACAAAATTGAAGATGTGTTCCTTTGGGGAAAATTCCGAGGACCTAGACTGAATAAAATTATAGTTAAGAATGTAGAAAACCTTTTAAAATAAGTGTATTTAAAGGAAAAGTGATCATTTCTGATGAAATATTAATAGTTCTGAAAATGTCACTGGGTGTTAGGGCTGCTTGGCATTTGGTTGGCTAACACCTAAGCTTAGAGGGGCATGCCAGCCACCCTGCACTGCCCAGGCCACGGGACTCTGCTGAGCCAGCCAGCTCACTCCCTCCTGCTCTCTCTCTCCCTCAGCAGGAGACCAGGCAAAGGGGCTGAATTAGAAAGGATTGCAAGAAAAATAAAATAAAATAAAATACAGCACAGATAGGGAACAAAGAGCATGTTTTTAGAGCACACAGAGGCGCGTTCTAGAAGATTCTGCCTTAAGTGATGTAGTCAGAAACAGGATAAAGCCATATCCACTATGGTGGCCACTAGTCCATGAGGTTATTTTCATTTTAATTTAATGTAAATTAAACTCAAAAGTCAGCTCCTCAGTTGCACTAGCCACATTTCAAGTGCTCTGTAGCTATATGTAGCTAGTGGCTACCCTACTGGACAGCACAAAGGACATTTCCGTCATGGTGAAACATGTACACTGTAGAACCAGACTACCTGGGCTCAAATTCTGAGTTCATGTTTTCTGGCAACGCAGAGTTAGACCAATTACTCTGTGCCTTGGCGTATTAGTTTGCTAGGATTGCTAATCACCAAGCAGCACAGATGTGTGTGTGGCTTAAACAAAAGAAATTTATTTCTTCGTAATTCTGAAGGCTGTAAGTCCAAGGTATCGTTCTAAGATCTTGTTCCTTGACCTGCTTATAGGCTGTCTTCCTCTGTCTTCACATGAGCTATGCGCATCCCTGTCCTAATATCCTTTTCTTAAAAGTCCATCAGTCAGATTAGGACACATCCTAATGAGTTCTCATTTTATCTTAAGCACCTCTTTAAAGTTTGTATCTCCATATCAAGTCACACTGTGAGGCACTGAAGGCTGGGAGCGTAACATATGAATTTGGAGGGGTGGGGATGTAATTGTGTCCACAATACTTGGTTTCCGCATCTGTAAAATGGGACAGTAATGAAGAACACGGGTTTTACGGAACTGTTGTAGCTATTCCATCACTAAATAATTGCTTCACACATGGGAAGTCCTTAGAGCAGTGATTTTCAACTGGTCCACTGCAGCACACCAGTGTCCCATGAGCGGATCAGATAAGAGTGCCATAAAAAATTTTATTTATTTATTATTTATTTAGACAGAGTCTCACTTCATTGCCCTCATAGAGTGTCATGGTGTCATAGCTCACAGCAACCTCAAACACTTGGGCTCAAATAATCCTCTTGCCTTAACCCCCCAGCTAGTTTTTTTCAGGGTCTCCCTCTTGCTCCGGCTCATCTTAAACTCCTGAGATCAAGCAATCCACCAGCCTCAGCCTCCCAGAGTGCTAGTAGGATTATAGGCATGAGCCACTTTGCCCTGCACCTCGAAAAATTTTAAAGATCATTAATTAAGTTATTTATGAAAGAAATTCAAAGCATAATAAGTATATTCTTTTTTTCACTTTTTTTTTTATCAACAAAATTTAAGTGTGCCATGGCATTATACCTCATAGCAACCTCAAGTTCGAAAAAAAAGCAAGGTCTAAAAACCTCAAGGTCTAAAAAATTTAACCATAGGTTCAAGTGTGCTGTGAGATTTTAAAAAATGTTGAACAACACTGCCTTAGAGCAACAACCAGCACGTGTGTAGAGCACACGAAAAGTGCTGCATGCTATTCTGTTTGTTGATTACACTGCCAGGTATGCCTTTGGAGTTTCTGAATAACAGCTTTTGTGCTCTGTGTAGGGAGGGAGAACTTTAGTTCTACTGGGGAAATTGTTCTTTGATGAAGAAGTGGACTCGGAATCATCATTTACACCTTTCCAGGCTTTGTTCATTTTTAAGCACCTATCTGGGACCAGGACTATACAAGAGACACAGAGATTCGAGATGAGAAAGACCTCTACCCTAGACTGAGTCACAACCTAGTGAAGGGGGCGGGCGGGCAAAGCATTTCATAGGCGCCTGCTGCAGAGCTGTGTGGCATGAGCCAACTCATTCCTGTCCTTATTCAACATGGAGTTATGTTCTTCCAGTACATGCATCTGTGTGCCCAGCACTGTCCCCAGTGCTGAAGATAGAGTAGTAAAGATGACAGGCTGGGTTTCTGCCCTCTTTATTAGAGCTTGAAGTGAAGCCTTCAATGGTCATGGATTCCATATTATCTATGAATTATTATTAGCTTGGAAAAATTCTTAAAATTTCCCCCTTAACCACTGACATGCCCCTGGACAGGTTGTTTAGCCGCTATGTTTGCTCATCTACAAAATAGAGTGGTTTGCTGACAACTGAGATGATACACGTAGTGCTTAGGATAGTGAGTCTAGCTAATGCGTGTACCTGAGGAAAGTTGGCTGTCATTATTTAGAATTCTGGGAAGTCCAGGTGCAGTGGCTCACACCTATAATCCTAGCACTCTGGGAGGCTCAGGTGGGTGGATTGCTTGAACTCAGGAGTCCAAGACCAGCCTAAGCAGGAGCGAGACTCTGTCTCCACTAAAAATAGAAAAACTGAGATGGGCAGCTCCTGTGGCTGAAAGGAGTAAGGCACCGGCCCCATATGCTGGAGGTAGTGGGATCAAACCCAGCCCTGGCCAAAACCTGCAAAAAAAAAAAAAAAAAAACGGAGGCAAGAGGATGACTTCAGCCCAAGAACTTGAGGTTGCTGTGAGGTATAATGCCCTGGCACTCTAGTCAGGGTGCCAGAGTGAGACTCTGTCTCAATAAATAAATAAATAAATACAATTTGGGGATTCTTGCTTTCCTACTTAGAACCGGGAAAGTCTCGGGAGGAGGCAACTCTCCTACCTATCCCCTAGACAAAGCCTCTACTCACCTGGCTTCCCCCTCTGACACAAACAAGCCTAGATTGGAAAACTCAAAAAGGTGGGCATGGCCTAGGGCTCCTTTAAGACTTCCCTAGACCCTGAGCCTGCTTACTCTCATAGATCCTGTTCCTCATCTGACATACTTGAAACACACCCACCTCTCACAGCAAATATAACTTTTGGCTATAAAAGAAAATTGCGAGGATTTCTGCCATTTTTGCCTTTGAAAATTTTTGGCCATGAGTAAATTATTTAATTTATGATCGGCTGTGATTTCTCACCGATCTTAGTGCCTACTTGAGAAATCTTGTGCAGTGGGAAAACTCCAACCTACAAATTGGTATCCAATGCAATGAAATTTTTACGACTACTAAATTCAACAGTTAATGAAGTTGACATAATGTTACACTCAGCATTTAATTAAATATTTACTGATTTGAATGTTCCAGTCTTTTCTTTCATAGTGTGGAGCCCATAACACAATTCTTAGGCCTCACACTTTTTGTAAGCCCCTGAAAACAAGACAGACCCCCATTACCATGCCAATGATGCCCAATGAATCAAACTGCTCAGAGGCAGGGCCCATGCATAATGATATCCGGGCACATTCTTGAGGGAAAAACTATCAAGCTAGAGGAAGAACAGGTAGGTGGTGGCCATGTTTCATAGCAATGGACCACCCCTGGATGTTGCCTCAGCAGCAGAATAGGGCTGCCGAGCAGCTAGCCACTTTCAGGACTTTGAAAAGGAACCTAGAGTGTTCTGGAAGCAAAGCTGTGACTCAGTCACTTCTCTCTCCTGGCAACACCATTAGCGATCCCTGCCATTTCCCAGGAGATTTTAGCCCTTATTATTGCTTCATTCCTTACCCACATGTGAGAAGGTCGTTAAGAGCTTGACCAGTGGCAGGTAACACACTGGTATTTGTATCTCTGCTCTGCCACTTCCTAAGAGGTGGCTTTGCACATTCTTAACTTCTGCCATTGCTTCATCTGCAAAGTAGTAAAAACAATAGACAAGTTCGGGGGTGGAGGGAAGTTTCAAATAGGAAAATGCATTTGAAGTTCTCAGCAGTCCCTGGATCATGGTATGTCTTCAATAGTGGAAACATTATACTTATTACTATTATTGCTTGTTATTATTGATCTTGTAAAATAAAAATGGCAGCCTATGAAATCTCCATTTAAAGATAGGGGAAAGGACAGTCAATGTGGCAAAGGAAAAGAATATGATGTGGCAGTAGTGGTCCCTTAAGGTGGCAACAAAGTCAGAATCCACTTGACCTTCTGCCTCCTGCTGTGGTCCTTCTGTTAGACCCCCGTCATGAAAGACGCCCCAAGGATTCTTAGAGAGGGTCTTTATGGGATCTCTCTCAACCAGAAGTTTGGTTCTCAGCCCATCCTTCCATAATTTCCATGCTGGGATATTGGTCACCAAAAGGCATTTCTGTAAAACTTCTGTTAGCTTGCTGCTGAGATGATTTGAGGCGGCTTTCAGATTAAAAAGTACAAAATATAACACTGAAGAATGAAGCAAGAACTGACTCCACCTAAAGCAAGCAGAAAAAGTTGCTACTTTCAGGCGCCTGAATGGGTCAGACCGCATGGAGGGAATAAGGTAATAAAACTGGGTATCCCTATTTGTCAGCTAAAGCAAAAATGGAAAAACATCGGCTAGCAGAGTTTTTATTTTCTGACAGCAGAAAATACACATCTTCATCTGCAGAGACAAAATGTTTCCTGGAAATAACCCCAAGCATGAATTTATCATGAGTCCTTGTATAAAGGACACAGAATGACATAGTGGGCAATATATTCAATTCTGTTTTCATAAAAGACAGCAATGCTGTTAAGTTGGTCAGTTTCTCACATCAGGGTTCTCTGAAGAGAGACAGCATAACAGTAAATCATAACTTAGTAAAGACATTTCTTTAAGGAGCTCAGATAATGAAGTACAGGAGTGATACCTTTGGGTCCATTCTACAAACATTACTGAGCACCTCCTCACGCATCCATCCATCCATCCACCCACCCACCCAGCAAAGATTTCCTGAATGTCCAGCAGGCACCAGACACTCTGAATGATGCTGGTGAGTATTTCTTGTAAGAGCGGACACCTGGACTGAGTTTTGAAGGGCAAATAGGAGAAGGTCAGACATAGCAGGAGGAGAGTATTCCAGGCAGAGGAGCAGTAACCACAGGGACGTGGAGGGAGTGAGACAGGGTGACTCATGGCAGAAGGGTAAGGGCCTCAGACCGGCAGAGGAGGTTCAGGACCAGAGTAACATGATGCCAGAGGGACAGGCAGGAGCAGATGATGGAGACTACTGTAGGGAGGATCTAGCAGGGAGCTTCGATTTTACTGTATGGGAACACGGGGAGCTGTAAAATCAGGTTAGTGTTTTTAAAAGATAACCAATGGGAAAGAGGAAGGTGCATCGAATGGGGCAAGAGCAGAGGTGGGCAGCTGTTGTGAGTTACTCAGCTGTTGTAACCTGAAAGACAGCTAACAGGGACCCTGGTTAGGTTCTAGGAGGTATTAATTACCCAGGCAGAATCTGGAGGGCTGAAGGATGGCCTGGATGTGGGAGCCAAGTGAGAGGGGGGTGTGGAATGACCCCACAGATTCCTGGTTTGAGACCTGGGTGTATGTGGAAACCCTTGCTGACCTGGGCAGAGGGAGACCATGCTGGAGAGCCCCAAGTAAGTGAATTTCAGTCTGAGCAGGCTGGAGTGAGGGTCCTGGGAGTCATTCCAAGAGGAGAGAATGCTAGATGCAACACAGGCACTGGGTCCTCTGGAAACAAAAGATTTCTGCCATAGTAGCTGCCTATCCACCAGGGGAGACAAACCGGACCACTGAGTCACAGAACAGAGGTCTTTTCCCCCCTCACACTCTTCTTCTGGCGCCTTGGGCTGCTGTGAGTACTGCAGATTTTCACACAGTGACTACCTCCCACTCCAAGCTTTTTTTCCTGGAAAGTGCCACTTCTCGCCCTTCTCCCTCCCCCTCCTTGTTGTTTCTCTTACACCCTGTATCTTCCTGGAGTAATTGATCATGCTCTGCTGTTTAACTCTCTTTGCAACAAACTATCCACCCTCTGAGTGCAGGAGCTACATGTAAGGTCTGATCCTTCTTTATATTTGTTCCCTTGGCACCTCACAGAGCCTGACATGCAGATCAGTGTTTGTGGCATAAACAAATCAGTGAGTGAGGAGTGAACGAATTACTGTACAGGATACTATAGGAAAAATCTGGCTGAGCATGGTGGCTCACACCTGTAATCCTTACATTCTGGGAGGCCAAGGCAGGTGGATCACTTGAGCTCAGGAGTTCAAAACCAGCCTGAGCAAGTGCAAGACCCCATCTCTAAAAAGAGCTGGGTATTGTGGTAGGCCCCTGTAGTCCTAGCTATTTGGGAGGTGGAGGCAAGGGGATTGCTCCAACCCAGGAATTTAAAGTTGCTGTGAGCTGTAACACCATGGCATTCAACCCCAGGGTGACTGAGTGAGACTCTGTCTCGCAAAAAAAAAAAAAAAAAAAAAAAAAAGAGGAAGTATGTATAAGGCTATTGCTAGCTGCTGCGACAAACCCCAGTATTTCAATGGCTTAACACCGGTAAAGGTAATTTCCCATATAAGAGGCTGATGCAAGTGTTCCTAGTAGGTGAGTGTCTTTCTTCCATGTGGTGATTTGGAGATTTAGGCTTTTTCCATCTTGTGGCTCTGCCACCCCCAGGGACTCAAATACTCTGTATCCGGTCAGCAGACAGGAGACTAAGAGTGAGGGGATTTTGTGGTGTGAGCCTTGAAGTGACACACATCACTTCTGGTTGCATTTCTTTGGCTAGAGCCCTGTCTCGTGAATGCATCCAGCTGCAAAGGGGCCTGAGAAGTATAGTCCTAGCTAGGTAGCCACTTCTTAGTAACAACTCCGCACTGTTGACATTTTGGGCCGGGTAATTCTTTTGGGCAGAGAGAGGATGCAGGATGTTTAACGGCATCCCTGGCCTCTACCCTTTAGATGCCAGTAGTACCTTCTAGTTCAACAACTAAAAATGTCTACAGGCTGGGCACAGTAGCTCATGTCTGTAATCCTAGCACTCTGGGATGCCAAGGCAGGTGGATAGCTTGAGCTCATGAGTTCAAGACCAGCCTGAGCAAAAGAGAGACCATATCTCTACTAAAAATAGAAAATCTCAGGCAAGAGGATTGCTTGAGCCCAAGAGTTGGAGGTTGCTTACCCTCTTGGAGGGTATGATGCCACAGCACTCCACCCAGAATGACGAAGAGAGACTGTCTCAAAAAATAAATAAAAATAAAAATGTCTACAGATATTGCCAAATGTTCCCTGGGGGCAGGGGATCACCCTCAGTTGAGAACCTCTATGCTATGGCAGGGAAAGTAGAAATTTTTGATGTCCAACTAGCTATTCATGCTGAAAGGGCCATCTACCCCAGCAACGGGTAGGAGGGGGGAGTTTTAAGAAAGGTTATCTGAGTAGATGACCCTTGAGTCGATTAGGAATTAAAGGAGAGGGAATTGTACTGCAGGCAGAGGAAAAGAGCATGAATGGCCCAGGCCATGGGCCCTTTTTTACTTCTCCCTCTGGAGGAGGGGGTCCCTTGGTTCCTTCTGGAGTTTTCCATCAGGAACCCCTTCTGTCATCATTCTTGGGGCAGCAGATCCTGCCATTTCTACTGACAGCCTCACCCTTAGGAGATGCTTTGTTTCTGCCTGGTCATGCTCATGATTTAAGAATTCCTATCCCAGCTCAGGTCCTATGCTTTGCCTCTGAGCCTGCCGTGGTCCTGTGGCCCTTTTCTGCAGTCTTACCTGCCCTGTGGCCTCCACTTTGCCCTCATGTCATTGGAGTCCTCCATTTGCTCCCTCTCTCTTTCCCTTGGCTTTAGAAGGCTCTTTGATCTAGCTGGGTGTTGTGGTGGGTGCCTGTAGTCCCAGCAACTCTGGAGGTTGAGGCAAGAGAATCACCTAACCCAAGACTTGGAGGTTGCTGTGAGCTGTGATGCCATGGCACTCTACTGAGGGAGATAAAGTGAGACTCTGTCTCTAAAAAAAGAAAAAAACAGAAGGAGGCTCTTTGATCCTTTTCTTGGGTCAGAATGAAAACTTCAGGGCATCGAGCCTACAGTTCCTACTTGAATGATGCCAAGTCCTCTAGAGCATCAGGCCTTGTTTTCTTTCTAAAACAAACTCTGATCTTATCTGGATATTAGGCTTATCTTGGTGAGTCACTAGACTGCATTGGGCTTTTTGTAATGTGATATTGTAAAGACACCTCACCCATGGCTGCCTGTTGAAGGGGCAGGCAGGGAGCCAGCCCTGGGGGCTGGCCTGAGAGCTCCACTCTCTGAGGCTGGCTGAGGAGGGCTATTATTATCTCTGTCTCCTGCCTCTCTGTTGTGCTGCCGATATTTCCAGGGCCCCTATCCCTGCCTTTGCCCACATCTCTCCTAGCTCAGACTATTGCAGTAGTTTCCCAAGCAATGCCCCTTCCCTTGTGTCTATTCCCCAAAGAGAAGCCAGATGCATGCCAGGCTGTGTCACTTGGCTTCTCTTTCCTAGGAATGAAAATCCACCTCTTCTGTTCATCTTTCCAGACACTGCTGCTAAAGCAGCCATGCCATACACAGGTTTTTTATTTGTTTTTGAGGCAGGATTTTGCTCTGTTGCCTGGGTGAGAGTGCAGTGGTATGACCATAGCTCTCTGCAATATCCAACTCCTGGGCTCACACAATCATCGTGCCTCAACCTCCTGATCAGCTGAGTCTATATGTGCACACAAGGCTAAGTTTTCTACTTTGGGGGGAGGGGCGTACAGACAGGGTCTTCCTATGTTGCTCAGGCTGGTCTTGAACTCTTGGCCTCAAGTGCCCCTCCTGCCTCTACCTCCCAAAGATGTAAGCCACTCCCTGACCATAACAGTCTTAATAGATAGCTCTTTTTTTTTTTTTTTTTTTTGAGACAGAGCCTCAAGCTGTCCCCCTGGGTAGAGAGCTGTGGCATCACAGCTCACAGCACCTCCAACTCCTGGGCTTAAGCAAATCTCCTGCCTCCACCTCCCAAGTAGCTGGGACTACAGGCACCCAGCACAATACCTAGCCATTTTTTGGTTGCAGCCATCATTGTTGTTTGGTGGGCCTGGGCTGGATTTGAACCCACCACCTTAGGTGTATGTGGCTGGCGCCTTAGCCACTTAAGCCACAGGCGCCGAGCCGTTAGCTCTTTATATATATTCTGACTGTCACAAATCTGTGCTCTCTCTCCTGCCTCCACCTTTCGGGGGTGGTGGTGGCTAAACTGCATCCCCCTGACCCCAACTCATCAGAACGTAACTTTATTTGGTGGTAGGGTCTTTACAAAGTCAATTAAGTCAAAATGAGGTCATTAGGATGGACCCTAATCTGAGGGGAATGGTGTCCTTATAAGGGGAAATTTGGACACAGATGTGTATAGTGAACACATGGAAAAGACAGCCATCTACAAGAAGAGAAGCATCAGAAAGAACCAACCCTACTGACACCTTGATCTTGGACTTCTAGCCTCCAGAACAGCAAGAAAATACATATTGTTTAAGACACAGTCTATGGTACTTTGTCATGGTAGCAGCCCTAACAAATCAGTATACCTTCTAGATTCCACTGCCTAAGAATAAAACCCAAATTCCTTACCATCTCAAGACCCAGCATGATCTGGCCTCTCCTCTTGACCCTGTCTCCCAGGCATCTCCCATTGCTCCCATTGATCCAGCCCCACCCTCCTTCTCCAGGTCCCTTTTCCTTTTTGCAGCCTTGCCCACGCTCTCTGTACCCAAAGACCCTTCCCCAACTCTTGGTATAACTGCCTTAATGTTAGACTCCTTCTTCAAGGTTACCACCTCAGAGAGGCCTTCCCAGAACATGTCTCTAAACTATATCCTGTATTCTTTCTCCTAGCACCATGACCTTTCCCTTCATAGCGCCCTTAACTAGTAGCTTTATGTTGATTGGTTTATTTATTGCCTGCCTTCATCAAGTCAGAGACTGTTCACTAGGTGTATATTCATTATCCAGCACGTAACAATGCTCAATAAATATTTGTTGAGTAAATGAATCTTTCCCTTGTTAAGATCTTTATCCAGGCCCCAGGGGCCAGCCAAAATCCTGCTTCCCTCCTTATGTTAGTCTTCCAATCCTGCAAGTTCAAGAATAGCTCACTGGCCTGATATGTCTCTCTGTAGCATGCCCCTCATTCAGCCGTGGTGATTACAGCTGTCTGACTGCATCAGGCTACGTGTGGGCTTCTGCCCTGTGTTCTCCCAAAGCAGGACCCCACACTGTGCATCTCTCAGCCCCTACAGCACAGCATCGCTCAGGGCCTGGGGCTCAGGAGGCTTTCAGTAGATGCATCTGGACCCAAATAGATCAGAGAGAGCAGGATCGGTGGAGGATGTGAGTAACTGGGCTGTCTACCGGGATAAAAAAGGTGCCCCTACCTCCACAGCCCCCAGGGAGAAGGATGGCAATCCAGGGAAGGTGTGGGGGTAAGTTCCATCTGCCCGTTGCAACCACAAGAGAAAAGTTTTGGGGGTGAGGACATGAGGAAAATCCATCCTCTTGGAGCGCCAGAACTAGAGAGCAGCCCAGACTCTTCTGCCCAGCTATGGGCTGCAAAGGAGGGAGGGGCATCTCTGCCAGACCCTTTTTCTGGAGGAGAATCCTGCCTCCAAGAGAGGGGAGGGTCGAGATCAGGAGATTAGGGGTCAGGAGCTCACCCCCAGGTTAGGCCCAGCCAAGGGCCCCCAAGGCCACCAATACTCCTGGCCTAGCCAGTCCCTCCCTCCTCTCCAGGGCTGATGGGAAGGCTGTGCCCTCTCCTTCGGGGGCTGGGTCTGGACAATGGGAAGGGAAAAGCCCCCTCCTCGCTGCCCCAAGAAAATAAAGCGGGCCTTTCACTGAAGAGTTCTGGCTGCTTCGGTTGGCTCTTGGCACTCAACGAGGCGGCGTCGGGAGGGGCGGGCCAGCAAGTGTGTTGGGGGTGGGGATGGGGCCGGCGATTCTGAGCAGGCTAGCCCGCCCAGGGCCACAGAGCTGGCTCCCCAGCTGTGGGATGAGCTCATGCGGGGAAACCGGAACAACTTGGGGTGGGGGGGGGAGGGAGGAAGACCCGCATCAGGGAGCTGCGAAAGCAAAGCGTGGACCTGGGGAGCAAGTTTTTCGTGGGGAGTAAAGACAACACTCCCCTGGCCCTGCCCCTCCTTCCAATCCGAATCCCTAACCCAAAGCCCCTCTCTACGCCCTTCCCCGGAAATATCCAAGTCCCGCGGTCCACTGCTGCCTTGGCCACACAGATGCCAGGAACGCGTTGCTGCTCCTGGAGCTCGGAGCCTCTCTCGGATGGCTTCCGAAAGGGGGGTGGGGGCGCCCATGGACAGGTGCCTTTCTGGTGCAAGAGCCTTGCCCCTCTCGGTCCCTTCTAGCCTTCTCCCTCTCCGAAGCGTCTCTTCCCTATAGCCGAGACTTTGGCGTAGACAGCGAAGGAGCCATCGTGACTGGCGGAGGAGTCTAGGGTAGACCAGACAGAGACTGCGACCGAGTCGGGGTGGGGGAGGGGGTGGGGATCGACGCTGAACCCTTGGGGCCTGGAGACAGCGGCTACTGGGGAGAGGTGGGGAGCGGCTCACGCCATTGGGAGGAACTCGCCGGGTTTGGGGGCATGGCTGGGAGGGGGAGGGGGAAAGAAGAATCATGGTCCGGCTATTTAAATTTGAGGATAAATTGTACAAGTAACTCTTGCACCGTCTTTCCACCTAACCCCACCTAATCCCCCTCCCTCGCGCACACGGGCACTCCTTCCTCTAGCCTAGTATTTTGTCTTAGGGTAGGAATAGGACCGCGCAGGGTCAAATGAACCGGTGGGTAAGCACCCCCACCCAACCTGCCCTCCAATTCTGACTCAGTCTACGCAGACAAACCTCTTTCCTGAGATGGGGTAGGAGGCTATTGCGATGAGGTTTGTAAGCATCGCCCCCTGGGCCCAGATTGCAAGTTCAAAGCCACCACCCAAGATCAGCTTGTAAAAGCCACGACTTGGGCAACAACCGCGTCCTTCTTTGGTTACCTTTCCCAGACAGTATTCCAATTTCCAAACGTAGAAGAGGCGTGTGTGTATGTGTCTGTGTGTGTGGGTGTGTGTCACTGTGTATGTGTGTGTACAGAGGGTGTATTAATAGGTGATCTTATAAATGAAAACCAGAGGACTGAACTTAAAAGAAACTGGTCAATTGTAAAACAAACAGGAATAAACAACCCTTTAGATGTAATTTGTGGTTTATCTGGAGGTAGAGGTGGCGGTGAAAAGGAACCCCCACCCCCCAATATTTTTCCCTGGCTGCGCCTCCCCCAGCCTTTGGAGCGGCCGAGAAGCGGCTCCGGAGTGATTAATCCGGGGATAATTCACCCCCCCGCCCCCCGGCGCGAACCCCGCGAAGCGGGATTGGAGCGAGTCATTTCCGAGAGCGCAGCGCGCCTCTCCCCGGCCGGGCGGACACTTGGTTCATTCCAGCCGCAGAAGCTCAGGGCTCCCGCGTACCGGGATTTTTTCCGAGCAGAAAAAAGCTCCAGAGCTCTCCTGACCTCCTTTCTCCTCAGCGGCGAGCGGAGCCTCTCCCTCTGCGCTGCCGGCCGCGCCATGCCGCGCTCGCGGGGATGGGAGCAGGGGCGCTGCGGCTGCCCCGCGGGGAGGGCTCGCGGCGAAGCCGGGATTTCGGCGCTCGTGCCGGGCGCCGGGAGCCGCTGGGGCCGCCTGCCGCCGCCAACGCCGCCGCCGCTGCTGCTGCTGCTGGGCTGGGGGCTGCTCAGCGCGTCGGCCGCCGCGGGTAAGTCCGGCCGCGACTAGGACCCGGCGATCTCCACACGCCCCAACTCGAGCCCCGAGCCCACCCTTTCTCGATCGGCTCTCGGTTCCTTCCTCCACCCTATCCCCGCCTTAACCCCGCTATCCTCGTAATTGCCCACCCTCCTCATCCTTGCCTCTGTCTTCCATCCCACCTTCAGCCACGTCCTCACCTCCACCCACACCCTCGTTGCTACCCCCAATCCCAGCCGCAACTTGGCCGTGTGTGGGGGCCTGGGAGACAGACATTCCCGCCTGGGGTTGCGGGGCACCTGGACTGTGGCTTCAGTTTCTCCAGCCTCCTATCCCCGGGTGCCAGGCTTTTTCCCGATAAACTTTCCCGGAGACCTACTCCCCAGGCTCCCTATTATGCTAGGCACGCTACTCCTGGGGGCTGGAGAAGAACTGCGCGCCCCCTGCCCATTTGCGCGTCTGCCAGGTCTGCCCTTCCCTGCCCCCGCCCATTTTCTCCCAATGAAGCCCTTGCCCCCAGCTTCCGAGCCGCCGGGAGACTGCGGCCGCGGTCCACCTTCCCAATTGCCCCCCTCCGCCGACGCTCGGAACTGGGGGGGCTCAGGTGGGCCCGTGCCCAGGGTGGGGGTCCCGCTCATTCTTTTCAGGAGGGCTCAGGTGGGGTCTGGAGGGTGTTGAGCGACCAAGAGGAGGGGAGAAGGCTTGTACCCGGGGGCGAGGGAGGGAGTGTCTCCGCCAGGCTCCGCGCCGCCACATTTCCCTTGGTTCCCACTCCGCGCCAAAGTGCCCTTTCCCGCGCCCTGCTGCAGCCAAGCGCCCGGGCTGCGGCAGCCGCGGCGCAGGCGGCGGGACCGGCTCCCGACGACCGAGTCCGGGAGGGGGGCAGACCTGGCGGGTGCTGTGAGTCCGAGAACTTCGCGGGTGTCGGGCTGCAGCTCGCAGCCTGCGGGGGAGGCACGCGAACCTTCGAGGGAACCCGGTACCCAGTGAAGGCCAGTGGTCTCAACTGGTCCCCTCCCACTGTACCCACAGCACCCCTCTGAGGCTTAGCCCTAGCCACAACCTAGAAAGTTCCGTGTGCCAGGTGGGGACGGGTCCAAGCAGGGACTCGTTTTTATTTAGCCAGAAAGCTGATACCCACCGAGGAAGAGAACCCCGAACACCTGCTGCCCAGGCCCGGACCCAGTGCACCTTCAGCCTGCAGCCGTGTTTCTGTGCTTTGTTTTATTTTGTTTTTGCTGTTTGTTTTTAAACCACCTACTGAGCCTCTGAAGGCTTGGCCTCAGCTACCCCGGTGCCCCTTCTTGGAAAGTGCACTCCTTCCCTGGCAGGTCCCTGAGTGGTGAACTCTCTGGTCCACCCTGGCCTTCAGCTTCTTGTGAGCCGGTCCCCAAAGACCAGGTCGCTTACCCCTCAGCCGCGAAATGTTGGGGTTGGCGGTCGGGGAGGGCGCCTGGAGCCGGCTCTGGCTCTCACATCCGTACTTGACTAGACTTTCTCGGGTTCTGCTAAGAGTCATAGCCACTCTCACCCAGAGAGGGGCGCCCGCGCTGCGCGGGCCTGGGAGCTCCGGCCTCGCGCACATCCACACCCACTTGGAAGCTGTCCACACGGAAGCCCACTGTTCACCCAAACTTGCCCCATGGGTGGTGGGAGGACTTTTGCTACCTGCTGTCAGGCCTCTTGGATGATTGTCCAGGTGAGGCCCAGTCAGGCTTCGCTGCCTGGAGAATCACTGTGGATCTAAGTAAATTATTTTTCTGGCTAGATTTGTCCCTGCCCTCTGGCCACGTCTTGCCCCTGAGGAGAGAAAAAGGCCGACTCCCTGGAGCTCACGCACTGCCCAGTGGTGCTGGAATCTGCCTTGCAGACATCCATTTGGGCACAGGCTTTGGTCAGTGGAGAAGCTGGGGGTGGGGGAGGCAGCGTGAAAGGCTTGGGAGGGAATCTCTGCTCTGGGGGCAGGCCCTGCTCAGGCCTCCCGGGCTCCCAGCTTGTTTCTTTTTAAACCTTTCCTGCTTGTAGATGCGCTTGTTTGGCTTTGCAGGTGGCAGAGATAGGGAAGTGGGTTTGGTGAGGGAAGATGGGCAGGATTTGGCACGTTAGAGGGGGAAGCACATTCATTTGTTTTCCCGTCACACTGTAGACTTTAAAAGACGCTCAGGACTGAACTGGCTCTCTTCTTTGGTTCAGTGATCACTGGATAATATGAATGAAAGCATTTGAAAAAGGGGAACCTTCTCACTTGCCTTTGCTCGCCTCCCCCAGCCTCCTTAGCGGCTTCCAGGATTACCTGCTCTCCCTATACCCATTCTATATCTATCTCCCAATAGCACACCACCCCCAGCTCTGTGGACAGTTTTGTCTTTAACATAGAACAAGCCTAGAAGCCTTCCTGGCCTTGCTGGCCTCTCTGAGCTTTCTAGTTTTGCTCTGTCTCTCTCTGTATTTTACAATCTGTTATCTCCAAAGGGGTCTTCAGCTTCCCTTCTCTACTACCAGTCGCCCCCCACAGTTTGGCTTCTGTCCAGAGAATGGACCGCTCTAGCCTCCCCGCCAATGACCACCCAAGTGCCAAACCCACTGTACTTTGTCCTTACCTTTCTGTGGTGCTGGACGCTTTGGGTCACTCCTTTTATAATTTCTCTTCGTTGGGCTTCTGGGACACTATGTTTTACTTATTTCTATCCTGTCTCTCGAGTGTTCTTGATTTTACTTATTTCTATCCTGTCTCTCGAGTGTTCTTGATTCCCCGCCTTGGAGTACAGCGTCCTGCTGTATTCAATTCTGTGTACTTTGCCCATTTCTTCTCTTCCCTCCCTGGGTGAGCTCATCCACATCCGTCCCTTTCCCTACCATACTCTAAAGCTTCCAGACAGATCTCTCTTGCCAAGACATCTCTCCTGATGGATGTCTGGTGGCTTCCTAGTCTACAGAAACTCCGGGTCTAGACAGCTCATATATCCAACTGACTCTTGGACATTTCCACCTAGATGTTTCCCTCCCAAAGCAAACTCATTAGCATCTCTCCTCAGCCTCCAGTAGTCCCTGTGTGGGCCGGTGGTATCTACAGCCTTCCAGTTCCCAAGCCTAGAAACCTTAGGATGGTCCTTATCAGGTGGCCAACCTAGCTACTTTTCCCTGGAATAAGAAACCCTGAGCATTGAAAATTCTCTAATACCTCCCACCCCTTTATTAACTAATTAAAAATAAAAGCAATATTAAAGTACAAGGAATTCCAACAAAGTTCTGATTTTTCACATGCCAACTAAACTACTTCATGACTTTAAACAATCAAATATTAAACGTTAAAAAAAAATTACCTCTGCTTTGCAGACTTCACTTGAGTGTTAGTTGGCCCCTTGTAGACTAGGGTACTAACTGTACCCAGTATGCTGTTATAGTACAAATTGAATTATATTAAAAGTATTTGTTTGTGTGCCTTGTGCATTAAACTGTGGGCTTCCTGAAGGCAGGGGCAGTACTTAATTCTCTTAGCATCTCCATCACCCTGCTCAGGACCTGGCATAGAGTTAGTGCTTGATGTAGAGCTGTTCAATCAGTGATTTTTACATTTTTCTTCTTGAACAGTTTTCCAGCGACTGATAAGGCTGAATCAGGAGTTGTAGGAGTCCGGGAGGTCAGCTAGTTTGCAGAGGTAACGAGGCGACAGAAAGACCTGACCCCCACTTGCTTTTCCTCACAACTAAGCATCATAGATGGGCGAGACAGCATCCTAACTTCTAGAACCAATGCAAAAACAAGCCCTTGGCACAAAACTCTTCCTCCAACGCTGTGCCAAAGAGAGACATTAGCTGCTGGGTCACTAATGTGTGTATGGATTTGAATTTCCAGTTGCAATTGAGTTGTGGGTTTATAGTTTTAAAAAAAATAAGCTGACTACAGTGGTGAGTGCTGACCATATCTAGGGCTGGATGGAATGTGTGTAGCTGTGTTGAAGGTGAGACTGCCTGTTTCACCCCCATCTTCAAACCAGTAGGATTAAGAGACTCTAATTGCTTAGCAGAGCTTTATGGGAGACCTAGATGATCTTCAGACCTCTCTAAGGCTCAGGTTCCCAACCTGCAAAAGTAATCCTGTGTTTGGGGAAGGTTTAGCAACCAGAGATGCAATAGGCATAGTGCCATACCTACTCCTTCAAATGTGTGTATTGAAAGGAAGCTGGGGCTGAACAGAAACCCTAAAGACAAAAGCGGACTAAGGACAAGAGAATGAGCCAGGAAGTCTGTGGGCCTTCACCAGGTCCTCCCTCGTCCAATGCTCAGAAAGCTGTTCTCGATCCCCAGGGGTAATGTTGATAGCAGATGTTCACTGAGTCCTCTCTGATACTGTTTTAAGTCCTTGTGTGTATTAATTCAATTCTACCAGCAGCCCAGTGCAGTGTTATTATCCCCATTTTATAGACAAAGACACAAGTTCAGGGAAGACGTTTAACTTATCCACATGAGAAGTCAATGGCTAAACCAGAGTGTGGATCCAGATCAGTGTCACTCCAGACCCACCTCACTGAAGACTCTCTTGGACCACCCAATGTAGGAGTTTCTCAACTTGAAAATGATGATGTGGTTCTTAGAACTCTTTCCTTACTCTTGTGAGTTAAGAGAAACAAAAGGAAATTCACATCTGTTTTTTCCTCTGGACTCTTGAGAGCTCAACCACCTGGACTCTCTCTCTTTTTTTCATACTCCTCCTTCGACAGTGAGACTCTGTAACTCATTTTCTTCTCTTGCACCGAAATGCACACTTAGTTCTTAGAGCTTTGGAGGAAGGTGAGACCATTTGGCTTTCTTGGGGACCTTACTGTAACAGGAAGGATGGTCATGACCCAGCCTGGATTCTCAAATGACAATTTTGGCCATGCAAGGAATGAGAGGGGAGAGCATGGAACAGAATGTGACTTGGTGGGCTTGGAGAAGTAGGATAATTTGAGATGGACTGAGATCAAGCAGGAAAGAGTGAATTGGGATGGGATGGGTTCAAGAGTTGCATCATGATCGGGTAGAGAGAAGGGGTAAGTGGTGGGTGGAGTGTGACAGGATTGAGTGGGAGATGGTGGCTGAGGATGGCTTGAGAGCTGTGGTATGAGTATTCAGCCACTTGACTGGGGTGGGGTGAGGCAGTGTGGGAATGTGTCAGAATAGGTTGAGATGGGTAGGATGGGGTGGGTGGGACAAGTGAGAAGTGAGGAGTAGAAGTGAGATGTGTTGTGGTGGGGTGACATGAGATGGGGCTGAATCAGGTTGTATTGGGCTGGTTTAGTTGGGTAGGTTGGGATGGGAGACTGAGAGATGAGGTGGGATTAGACAGCCCATTGAACAGGCACAGGAAGGAATGGGGAACGAGGGAACACGCCAGGACCAGCTTAACCTGCTTCACATTATTGTATAGTTTTCATCTCCCTCCCCAGGACTCCCTGAACTTTGGTCAATTTCTTTATTGCCTGCACTGTGAAATTTCCAGCAGATAAAAAGTCCCCATCGACTTTTGGTTCCACATGGCATGAATCCGAAAATGCTGAAAGCTCACTCTCCTGCTGGAGGGCGTCCCTTTTCAGGGAGAAGCTGGGGGTCCCTGGCCGCCACCAGGAACCCTGTCAGAGAAATATGCCTGGCAGACGCCAGGAGTACCAGAGTGACTCACGTCAAGTCCAATATCTGAGAAAGGTGTTGTGCCTCCCCTAGAGCTGGGGTGGGGCTGCACCCACAGAAGGCAAAGCCCAGGGTGGAGGAGAGTAGGGGTTTAGCTCCACGGCCCTCCCCGTGGGGAATCTTCCCACCGGAAACTGCCTGTTACTTCCTACTTACTTGTTTTGGAATTGTTAGAAATTTTAAGCTGAATTTGTTTTTCTGAGGATGTCAGTCCTACCCTTGAAAATCATCATCATAAGAAAGTTTTATGATGCTAAAAATAATGTATGCATTGTTAAATTACTCAAAGTACCCAATTACTCTTAGAAATGTATTTGAGGCTCTCTTGTGTGGTCTAGAGCAGAAAAATAAGGGTTCATTTTGCAGCACAAATAGCCTTCTTCCTTGCCAATGTCTAGTTTATACTCAGTTAAGTGCAATTATAATCCATAAACCTCAGGAAAAAAAAATTGTGTGTCCATCTTCTAGGTTTTCAAATAGAAAACAGAATAAATTCTGTTAGTAAGCACCTACATCTATTGATTGATTGAAAGTAAGCGAGTGTGAGGGTTGCAACTTTAAAGGGGAAAAGCAGAAACTGAAATTTGAGATACAAGTGTATTATCAGAGAATGAGCAGGCATTTTGTGCAGAATGATTGATGGCCCCTTCTGAGATGAGCAAGTGTGGTAGAGTGGACTCAGGCCCCGGGAGCTTTGTCTTCAGATTGCTGTCTGAGTTCACCCTTCCCCCACCCCAGGCTGAGTCTCATGTCTGACCTGCCGTGGCTTCCCCATCACCATTTTAAGAATGAGGGTCAGGGATGGAGAGAGGCTCAGAAATAGGGGTAGGCTTGGTGATGATGTGTGGAATTAGTAATAACGAAGAGGTGACAATTTAATGTTTTCTTTTCAATCCATGCTAAAATATTCCTAGCGTGATGGCATCCCCTTCTGCCAGGAACCTGTGTGGCCCTGCCCTCCTGGCCCTTGTTATATGTGCTGTCCTAGAAGGGCTGACCCACAACAGATCCTGCGCTGGGAGGAAGGTCTTGTTTGGACTAGGCAGCAGAAAGCCAGTCTTCCAGCTTGGTCATGCCCCTAGCAACCTGTGTGATCAGGAGTGAATCATCGCATCTTCCTGGACCTCTGTTTTCTCACTGGTAAAATGGGAAGTATAATATACACTTCGTCTATGCAATGATGGACTTGGAAGCTCTTTAGTCAACAAAATAAGAAGGAACCAGAGATGTTAGAACAGAACCAAAAATATTACTAGTCTAAGCCCCATTCAGTGGGAGACCCTGCCTGGAGATCTGGTTGGCTCTCCAGGGATGGGGAGCTCAGGACCTCCACCAGCAGCCTGCCTGGCTGCACATCAGGGCTCGGGGTAGTGGGTAAAAGAGGGTAGAATTGCTAAACATCTGGTCCCTGATCCATTCTCACCCTCCATGGTTTGTGTAACTGCTCCTGAGAACTCAAACAGGAGGAAACAAGCCATCCCTGCCCAGAGTCCATCAGACACACTGGCTTAAGCTTTCTCCCCACACATACAACCCCCGGCAGCAGCACTCTGAGTTCCGTCCCGGAGAGCTGTCTGCCTGGGCATTCCTCCCACTAACACATCCAGCCAGCCCAGGCACAAGATCAGAATGAGGCCTTTTAACTCTAGCAAGATGAAAATTCCCTGCATTCAGAGACCAATGGGGCTCACATCTCCCATGACAGTTTGTTCTAAGAAACATGGAAAGAGGAAAGAGGACAGTTTTAGAGGGATTGTTTCCCCAAAGGGGAAGGCACAGCTGATGTTTTTTTGTTTGTTTTCTGCTCCTCCCCCCATCTCAGGTGCATAACATTGAGTTAACCCTCCTCTCTGCCCACAGCGCTTTCTGATTATCAGTCTGTGCAAGATTCCTCTCATTTTATGTAAAACCTTTTCTTCCCTTCATCCCTGATCCCAAGGCTATTGCTGTGCTCCCAACAGGCCCCCATCCTGATGTATTTGATAGTATGTTTTGAAGTCTGTATGGATTCTTCTAACAAAATAAGTAGACTTGTTTGTGTGTATATGTTTTTAATTTCTGTAAATGAGAATGATCTATAAATTTCATCTGGTTTCTTGCTTCGTTTACTCAACACCATTTTTTGTTCTTTTTTTTGAGACAGAGTCTCACTATGTCACGCTCAGTAGGATGCTATGGCATCACAGTTCACAGCAACCTCCAGCTCTTGGGCTTAAGTGATTCTCTTGCTTCAGCCTCCCAAGTAGCTGAGACTACAGGTGCCCTCCACGATGCCCAGGTATTTTTAGAGATAGGGTCTTGCTGTGTCTCAGGCTGGTCTTGAACACATAAGCTTAGGTGACCTAACCACCTCGACCTCCCAGGGTGCTAGGATGACGGGCAACACCGTATTTTAAATATCTAGTCATGTTCCTCGTATGCATTGCATTATGAGTTAGCACTCATCACATTTTAAATGCCTGTTCCCCTGTGGCTAGACCTGTGGCTTGTCTTCAGCCCCTCCCCACCACACATGAGGTCCTGAAGGACATCCTTGTACATGCTCTCTTGGGACCCTGTGTGAGAATAACTCTGGGTAATGCAAATGGAGGATTGGGATCCTTAAATTAATATGTTAATGTTCTGTAATCTGCCATAGTGTCCGCGAGGTCACATTTCCTCCTATACTGCCTGAGAATTTTTGTCTCCCCACAACCTGGCCTATACTTAATACTAGCCACTTTTCTAAATTTGCCCCCCTTCTGAGTGTAAAGTGCCATCTCATTGTATTAATTTGCATTTCTCTGATTACTAGTAAGTTGAAATATCTCTTAGATGCTTGTTAGCTGTTTGAGCTTCTCCTTTGGTCAATTGCCTATTTACATCTCCTTGCTCATTCTTAAATTAGAGTTCTTGTCTCAAATAAAAAAAATTTTTTTTGATTGATTTGAAGAAGGTCTGATTATGGGCCAGATACACACAATGCCCTTTGTTAGTTTCAGAGTTCACACATAACTTTTTCCAGTCTTTCTCTGTCTCTTATTTATGGCATCGTTCTCTGGACAGAAATAATTTGTTTCGATGTGGTCAGATCCAAGAAAGTTTGAGGAAGGCAAAAGTCAAGACATGAGGATGCTGATGAGCTAAGGGGCCGAGTGGGGTCCCATGCCCACCCATGTCCACCCTCTCATAAGCCCAACTTTCTGTATGGAGGTCTTTGAGGAGTCCCAGAGCCTTCCTTTCTACCTGGACTCCTGTATTCTATAGGAGCTCTTTCTTTTGGTTCAAGGCCCTGTCTTTCTTGAAGGCCCCAGTTAAAGTCCACATTAATGAATGGATAGGTGCTGCAGCCAGAGAATATTCTTTAGCAGGTGTTTACGGCTGTGGTGGAGCTCTCGGGTGCACTGGGACATGGGCAGCTTTGAGTGGTACACAGAGTGTACACAGAGGGGCATCTATACACATATTCATTGCAACGTTATTCGCCATAGCTGAACGGTAGAAGTGATCCAGGTTTCTGTGGATGAATGAATGAATGGATTAAAAAGAAATATGATAGGCCCATACACGCAATATCTTTCAGCTTTAAAAAGGACAGAAATTCTGAACATGCTATAGCAAGATGAACCTTGAGGGCATTATGCTAAGTGAAAGAAGCCAGGCACAAAAGGCGGTTGCATGTACTGTATGATTCCACTTATGTGAGATATTTAGAGGCGGTGAATTCATAGAGATGGAAAGTAGAATGGTGGTTGCCCAGGGCTGGGGGAGGGGAGGCGGGGAATCGATTGTTCCATGGGCGCTGACTTGCAGTCTTGCCAGATGCCTTCTGTGGGTGGATGGTGCTGATGGCAGTGCAGCAATGCCAATGTACTCAATGCATAAACTGTAGGCTTCAAGGTGGTTAAGATGGTCAATTTGATGTTACGTGTATTTTATAATAATTTTAGAAAAAGAAGAGGGGCAACTCTCCAGACTCAGGGGGTCTCAGTGATGTTTAGGCCGAGATCTCCAGGATCACGGGAGTGAGCAGATGAAGAGGGCAAATAGGAATTGTCTGAGGACAGTGAAGCTTACCTGGGCAGGCTCCCAGTGGAGGGAGAGCAAGGCATGCCCCAGGTCTGGAGGGAGACCTGGCTGCAGGGTTCAGAGCAGGGCAGCAGCCCGATGATGGGCTTGGTCTGCAGCCACAGGTCTCCAGAGGCACAGTGTGAGGGACAGCGAGGGCAGGGCACTCCTGAGGAAAGCAGGTCTTGGTGTGGGCACATGGTGCCCCGTTGGGAGTGGCCGGGGAGGAAGGAATGGAGTCCTCTCTTCTTCCATTTGTTCTCTACCCTTCGGCCCATCCTCCCAGTAAACAGCTGCTGGAACTGTCAGAATTGCACAAAACCCACTCCATAAATCATGGATGGTAAATCACAGTTTTGTTCATCCTGTGAGTACATCACACAACTTTCTTCAAGAAAGAAAATAGAAATTCAACCTGGTTGAGGCTGACTCAGCAGGTCACTTCAGCTTGATGTCTGTGGGGAGACCTGCTGCATTCTTGCCTGTCCAGGGCGTGTGTGCCTGTCAACAGCACAGTCCTTCTGCCTCCCTCTTTCCCTCTGCCTTCTCTCCTCCTCCACTCATCTCCCTCCTCCCTCTCTTCTTCAGCCCTGCTCTTCCCCAGGTTTGCTCCTTCCCACATACCAGGACTCCTCACCCTCATTGTGGGGTCCTCCTCCCCACCCCCAGCCTCACCATCAGTTAGTGTCCTCTTCCTGGTCTTTGACCTTGTTGCCTCCATCCTTAGCCCCTCCAGACCCCTCTCCTCCATGGCCTTCCCTTTAACCAGGCTTCCGCCCAGCAGCTCTGCCAACAGGAGGGTTTTTAAGGCTCTGGCTGCTCCCATCCCCTTGAGACTAGTGGGGCTGGTTCCTTTGAACGTTCACTGCATACCCAGTGTAGTGGCCTTGGGCTGGGATCATGGATCCAAATACCATTTAAAACCAAGTTCCTTCCCCCAAGGACAGTTGTAAGCTGCCAAAGGCCCAGGGAGCTCTAAGCAAACAGAGGAGGGGGTGGAGGATGACTGGGAGAGCTTCATTTAGGAGGTGCCAGCAGGCTGTCAGGAATGAGCCGGCCTTGGGCTAGAGGAGGATGATATGGGGGGAGGATGTCTGAGGCAGTCAGAGGGGCCTGGACAAAGCTTAACCCAGCAAGCTGTGTTTGGGGGATGTCACCTTTGTGTTACCCCCTCCGTCAGCAGCATCATCCTCATCTTCCTCATGGAAGCTGTCCTCTTTGTACCCTCAGGCCTCGTGCTGCGAGCTGCACATTCCTCTCTGAAACCTTACTCCTAAGCATTTGGTCATTTTGCAATTGAGAAAACTGAGGCTTAAGGAGGTGAACTTGCCCAAGACCGCAGAACTAGGGAGGGGGAGAGCCTGGATTAAAATCCCTTTTGATTCTAGAGCCCATAGGCTTAACGAATGTACAGTTTTCTCGGTTACAAATGGAGATTCCCGGGCTAGGCATGGTGACTCATGCCTATCATCCTAGCACTTTGGGAGTCTAAGGTGGGTGGATTGCCTGAGCTCAGGAGTTCAAGACCAGCCTGAGCGAGAGTCAGACCCCATTTCTACTAAAATTAGAAAAACTAGCTAGGTATTGTGGCAGGTGTCTGTAGTGCCAGCTGCCTGGGAGGCTGAGGCAAGAGGATCGCTTGAGCCCAGGAGTTTGAGGTTGCTGTGAGCTGTGGCACCATGGCACTCTAGCCCAGGCCATAAAGTGAGACTCTGTCTAAAAAAAAAAAGAAAGAAAGAAAAGTAAATCCCCAGGCTCTCTTCTGATTTTCTGAATCTGAGTATCTAGGAGCAGGGTGTGGGAATCTGTACCTTTTTTTTTTTTTTTGTAGTTTTTGGCTAGGGCTGGGTTTGAACCTGTCACCTCCAACATATGGGGCCCCACCCTACTCCTTTGAGCCACAGGCGCCACCTGGAATCTGTACCTTTAATGGATTCTTCCTGCTCACCTCCTGAAGACTCACGGTCTTGACCCCACCTGAGACTGACCAGAAGAGCCGGGGTTCTGGATGGTGGTGTTTACAGCACCCCCCCATTCTTAGTTCCCTCCTCCATAATCTGCCGGACACTGCTGGGGTGGCACCAGGACCTGCTCCAGAGACGGCAGCAGCCTAGAGGCGGTCACCAGGGTAACCAGATTTGTGTGGATGAGATTAGGCAGCCCCCGAGAGGAGACTGGGAAACACTAGCCCGGGAGGCCCGCATTAGCGTTCCTAAACTGCTTAGCACACTTCAGAAAAGGCTTGTCCTGACAGTCCGGAGCCCCTGAATCACTAAGTCTTTCCTCTGCCCGGATTTGAAGGTGAGAAATCAGGACACTCAGGGGAGTCTTATCCTCAACTTCTTTGGTGTACTAGTTCCCATTACCATTATTCTAGGTTTAATATTCTCCGAAGGGCAGCCACAGGTGCCAAAATGCTATTTTCTTGGACCTGTTGGTGGTGGGCAGCTAGCATTTTAGGGCAGATGGCTGCCTGGGCATGAGGAAGCTCCAGGGGGAGGGGGCAAGGAGGCCAGGTTCCAGCTGCATGTGCTCCTGGCTGGGGCTCAACCCACCCCCAGGGGAGGGAGCTGGCAGCAGGGGGAGGGAGCCAGCAGGGTGGAAGGGCCCTAGCCCAGTGAGGGGCATTCAGAGAGTCCACAGTCCTTGGGAGGATCCAAGGGGCTCAGCAGGGAAACTGAGGCAAATGGCCAGTTATGCAAATAGGCATGGGAAGGTAGGAAGTACAGAGACATTGGGAGGCCCAGAGACAGCATTCATTCATTTGTTCAGACATTCTTTGGACTTTTGGATGTTGAGTTAGATATTATTAGATAAAGCCCTGGGAGGGGGGAGCAGAAAGGGTTCACGACCAAATGAGTTTGGGAACTATGAGGCCTTTTGTTTTTAATGTGTTATCCAAGGTCTTGCCAGGAAGCTGCTTAGGAAAAACGTAGCCTCGCAGACTCCATCCCCCACCTACTGAATCTGTATTTTAATAAGATCCCCAGGTGATTTGGGGCCCTGTGAGAGTCTGCAGAGCACCAGATGATACACTCTCTGTGCACACACTTGGAGTAAGGCCAGGCAGGGCAAATCCCAGCTTGAGTTCATTCTCAGTCTCAGTTGTCACATTTGTAAAATGGAGCACAAGTCCTGACCTAGACCCATGCTTGCAAAGTGGCTGGCTCAGAGCACACAGCTCTCCTGCGTCCTTGTCTTGATGCGTTTACACCCCACTGAAGGAGGCGTTTTGGCCCTTTTGTTCACCGCTGTGTCCCCAGCACCTAGGACAGTGTCTGGAGTAAGGTAGTTGCTCAAAATATGTGAGTAAATGAATGGACAGATGAATGCTCACCAAGTGGCTGTCAGATCAAACTCAACACCCTAGTGGCTGCTTTCTGGAGCAGCAAAGATACAATGAGTTTTACCTTTCTGTTTTCTGTTGTTATACCAAGTTATAGCAGATTTTACAGGGTGAAGGATCTCTGAGAGGCGGGCAAAGGGGTGGCAGAAATTTTTGACACAGTGCAACGAGATAGCTGGTTGGTGTCAGCTTGTGCTTTAGGAGGATTCTGTTATTGTTGAAATCCTTGGTTTGGAAGCTGTTGTTAAAATTAAATATTATGGAAGATGTTAGTCATTAACACCTTAGTAAGAACAAACCCAGAAGTCTGAAAAGAGCAGGATTATTTAGGGTGGTCTGAGGGTAGGCTTCTGTGGATCTGGACCCACTCAGTGTCTTTGGGATTTGGATTTTACCTGGAAGTCCATTCGACCCCACCCTGTCCCTTCTTTCCCATTTTTTCCAGCCTGTAAAACCCTCCCACTCAGCTGAGGACCTGGTGTGTCCTGCCCCTGACTCTTGACCACTGTGGATCACACTCTCCATCCTGGGATCATTCTCATCTCCTGGGCAGCTTCACTCACTCTACAGAACAATCTTGTTTCCTACTTCACAGAGAAGTTGACACTAAAGGAAACAGCTGCATGAACCTTGTGACTGAGTTTGTGCAGGGATGTGCTGAGCATCCCAGGAGCATCACCAGCGTGATCAGTACCCCCGTGGCCAGTACTCTAACCCTGCCCTCCCCTCTTATTTCCTTTCCCTTGCACATGCTTTGTTTGCATCTTAAAATACACTCAAAGCCACCCTTCCCCTGACTCTGCACCCCTTTTTGGCTGTCACCCTGTCTCTCTCTTTTCCTCCCCAGCCATGCTTCTCAAGTCGCTGTCTGCCAATTCATTTCTTAGCGCCTGTCATCTGGTTTCCACCCTCCCCATTCCAGGGGAAGTGCTCCAGCCCAGGGCACC
Source organism: Otolemur garnettii (assembly GCF_000181295.1). Lineage (NCBI taxonomy): Eukaryota > Metazoa > Chordata > Mammalia > Primates > Galagidae > Otolemur > Otolemur garnettii. Next base: position 1,893,131 of record NW_003852599.1, on the reverse strand, counting down.
ACATGACTTCCTATTTAGCAAATCCAAGCTGCCTCCTGGCTTCTAGACCTTCCCCAGCCTGGCCACAGCCCAGCTTTTGACCTTCCGGCTGTCCTTTCCCCTTCTCACTCTTCAGCACCTGATACTGCTCATCGCTGCTTCCCACTTAAAATTTGCTTTAATACTGGTGCTTCCAGGTCTTTGGCCTTGGCATCCTCTTTTAACGCATTTCAGTCCTTCCTATGGCTTTCATGCCATTGTCCAAATGCTGATAACCTCCATAGTTAAGTCTCCAGTGCAGACTTTGCATCTGAACTCTAGACCCACATACCTCCTAGATGGTCCACAGGCCCCACATTCAAGATGCTGCAAACTAAATTCTTCCTTCCTGATGTTGCTAATGTGACTCTGTCCCACCCCCAACAATTTTACCACCCCAAACTTTTTAGTGTCCCACCGTGAATTATTTCACTAGTCATGCATTTTCCTAAGCCAGGAACCTGGGAATCCATCCTCATCCACTCCCTTTCACTAACCAAATCTTGTGGCTTCTACCCACATAATTGTCATGCCTTCTCCTGCGTCTTGGCTGGTGTCTTGGAACTCATCCATTTTCCTTTGGACAGTTGGAACACAACCCCCTTGCAGCTGCAAGAGCAAAGGCGTGGACTCCTACGTCAGAGCTGGCTTCCTCCACTTGGTGGTTCATGCTTCAGTCAGGCAGATATAGGGGGTGACTTCACTCTCTGGAATGGAAGAGGAGGGGGCAAGACAAGGGTCAGAGAGAGTTGGTTGGTATCCCTTGAAAAAGAAGTGGCAAAGAGTCTGAAGCTCTTGGGGTAAGAAGGGCTCTGGAAGGTGTTTAAACTGATAAGCCATTAACACCCTCTTCCTTCTGGGGCTCCGGTAGATGGGGAGTGATCAAATGGAGGGGAAGGTACTGATTCCTTCATTAATGGCGGGACGTGTGCCTGATACCCTGGAAAACACAGGTCTTTTGGTGTATCATGTTTGGGGTTGGCCTGGATCTGAAAGGGCCTTCTCACCTCCTCCCACTGCAGACTGACATCTTGGGGACTGAGCGCTTAGAACATCTGCAGACTCTGGATAGTGTTGGGTTTCCCCATAGCCTCAGTGGCCACTTTCCCAGGCAGCTCTCAGCATGTGAGTGAGGAGGCTTGCTGTACCCACCAGTTTCAGGCAGAACAGGGGTTATCTGGTGCCTTTCTAGCCCTTCCTAGGGTGGGAAGAAAGAAAGTCTCCCTCTCCCTCTGTGTGCTGAGACTGCCTTGGGTCTTGAGGGGAGAATCTTAAACGGCTTTTCCTCCCTCAAACAACCCAACTTTGTGATAGTGAAGGATGATGCTCTCCCACCCTGCATTTGTCCCAAGAATCTTGTGTTTCAAGGCACTATTTCTGCCAGACTACATTTCTTAAGAGGATCTTACATTCTTTCTCCATGTCTGCTGCCGTATTTTCAGTTCTGTTGGCACAGATCAGCTCTCTCCCCAAATCCCACCCACCCTGTGATAATTGCACCGGGAGATTCGGTCAAGGGGCAGGGACATGGTTCATTAGAGTTCCCAGCTTTGTTCAGATCTGCCCCTCCCAGCAGTGAAAGGGCCAAGCCACATCCAAGGGAGGCAGGTGCCACTCGCAAAGCAGGGATGTGGCCACCATTCTACCTTTCTGCTGCCCTGTGGTGGAGCCCCAGCCCCTGTTCCCACCTTCTTGTGGCTTCAGCCTTCCTTTATCCCCCGTAGATTGTCTGAATTGAGACACTGAGTTGTTCACACTCCTAAGCTGGGTGGTTCTGTCCTTTGGCCCTGGGAAAAGGCATTTTCTTGAAACCGTTGTCTAAGATTGAGGCTACCCTCATTCATTCCCCCAAATGCACCTCATTTCAATTTCCTCTTTCAAAGCAGCAGGCAGCTTTGCCAAGGGGCTAAAGTTTCTCATGCAGTCAGCAGGGGGACTGGGGAAACCAACATCCCTTAATTGGCAAGAGTGGGGTCCCCGGAGGGCCACAGCTCAGTCCCACCAATCAGAACCGACAAAGGGCAGCATGACCTCACTGATTGGGAATACTTCCAGCCCGAAGCAGACACTTGGCATTTATTTGGCCTGTGCATTTTGATTGTGGATAAATGCAGTTTCTGTTAGGCTCTCTAAAATATTGGAAATAGCTCACCAACTCTCATTACCGCTTTTGAGGACCCACAGGGGTCTGGGAACCCCAGGCAGGGAATGCTATACGTGTCTAATCTCTCCTCTACACCTTCCTATCTTTCTCCAGACCTCCCCCCCCCCAGGGCCTTTCTTCCTCTCTCAAGTTTGGGACCAAGTAAGTGAGAAACACAAGAGGAGTCAAATGGAGAGATCACAATGTCAGTGTTATTGCCAATACAACTGATTGAAGAACATGGCTTTGGATATGTGGCCAAAGTGGCTTGTTAATACATCACTCTTGAACTGGAGAAACTTACCCGCCATTCACCAGCAAAGGGATCAACTATAGGCTTCCCTCATAGGGGTAGGGCCTGCTGGGTAAGTTTAGGGAGGTGCAGGGTGGTTAGGGCTGAGCTAAGTGTGCCAAGTTCTTCCCCCAGATGCTATTTGGACAAGTCACTCCTTCTGGTTAAGGAGAAAGTGACACAAGTTAGAGAGAGACTGGGATGTGTGTGCCACTGGTACTTGGCCCTCTGGGGCATGGAATAGGAACTCTTTCCCCTCTGTGCAGACAGGAATAGGATGAGAATGTTCTCTCCTGACACTGGCTAGGGGATCTGGACCTGGGCAGGACCTGCCCCACTCACCTTGTGGCTCAGCTGTGGAGACCAGCCAGCCTTGGAGGTTTCTTGAAGCTGTTACCAGACCGGGAGGAGATGTTGACTAAGACATCGATCATCTGGCCCGCTTATCTCTGTGACATATTTAAATAAGAAAATAAATTGTTCATTTTTCTTTTCCCTTCATTGTCCCCTGGAAGAGTAAATGGAGAATGTGTTTCAACCCAGTGAATTATTAAGAAATGGGACCCCTGTTTAAAATGCATCAGGTCTCTGGAGTCAGACCTGATTCTCCTTGGTTAACTCCTTGATAGAAACTGATGTCAGATTAGGGCCAGGCACCATCCATGTGCTTTGCAGAAGAGGGGCTAAAATTGAGTGGAGTAACAGGCCTAAGGCATGAGGAGCGGGCTGGAGATCGCGGAGGGAACTCCCAGCCTAATGAGTAACGATGCCAAGCCTTTTTCCTTCTTCCTCCTTCTTTCCCTCCCTCACTTCTTCCTTCCTGATTTTGGCCTTCCTTCCATGCATCCAACCATCCATCCACCCATTTAGCCAAGTTGAGCTCCCACTGTGCAGGGTTCTGGGTTGTAGAGCTCATGACTTGCATGGTGTCTGTTGCCCAACCCAAGCTTTCGTTCTTCCTAATACGTCAGCTCTGCCATGGATGGATCATCAAACAGATAGTCTTAATGCCATGTGATGGGCATCACAGTAGAGTTTAGCTTGGGACTAGAAAGGACATTATGGGAGCATGAGGAGGGACCATTGGGGGCTATCAGCAATGACTTCCTGAAGGATGTGATGTTTAAACTGAAACCTGGAAAAGACAGAGAAGTCAGTCGTGGCATCTTACCTGTTGTTGGTAATGGCCCTGGAGGCTGCTCTCTGGCATGAGCATGCTCTGGGGCGTTGGGGTGCCCGTCAGATTCTGACTCTGACTACACCGAGCACATCCCTGTACTCATAGTACTGGGCACTGTGCTGGATGCTCCATGTGCATTATCACGTTCCTACTTTAGAGACATAGAAACTGAGGTTCTTTGTTGTTGTTGTTTATTTGCTTTGTTGAGACAGTCTCACTCTGTCACCCTGGATACAGTGCTATGGCATCATGATAGCTCAATGCAACCTCAAACTCTTGAGTGCTCAAGCGATCCTCTTGCCTCAGCCTCCCTAGTAGCTGGGACGACAGGCACCTGACACAATGCCCAGCTATTTTTTAGAGACGGGGTCTTGCTCTTGCTCAGGTTGATCTCAAACTCCTGAGCTCAAGTGAACCACCTGTCTGGGTCTCTCAGAGTGCTGGGATTACAGTGTGAGCTACTAAGGTTTGATGGAGTGAGATAACTTGCCCAAAGATCATGCAGGTAAGGGATGGATCTGGGACTGTTGGCTACCGCATGCCACGACCTGTGCAGAATCTCGCGATAGTGTATTTATAGCTACTTTCACTACCACACACCACATGCAGGCCCTAGACAGAGTCTGGCGGTGGCATGGTTATAAACCCTTTTATAAAAACAGCAGTAATGAAACTGTCTTCATGTTTAAAGGTCCTCCTCTGTGCCTCTGTGCTGAGCATTTTTTTTTTTTTTTTTGAGACAGAGTCTCACTATGTCACCCTCGATAGAGTGCCATGGTGGCATCACAGTTCACAGCAACCTCCAACTCTGGGTTTAAGCAATTCTCTTGCCTCAGCCTCCCAAGTAGCTAGAACTACAGGTGCCCACCACAACGCCCAGCTATTTTTTGTTGCAGTTGTCACTGTTTAGCTGACCCCAGCTGAGTTCGAACCCTCCATGGGTGGATGGCGCCATAACCACTGTGTTCCAGGCACTGAGCCTGTGCCAAGCATTTTATATACACCATCTAGGATAAGCCTTAAAACACGCCTGTAAGATACCTGCTGTTATTATTCCCACTTTGCAGACGGACACACAGAGGCTCAGTAATGTTACGTAATGACACACGGTCACCTGTGGTTGGTAAATGTTGGAGCTACATCAAGGGCTGTGTGACTCCGCAGCCCGTGCTACTGAGCAGAATATTGTTTACTTCCTGTTCTGCAATTCCACACCAGAAAATGGAGAGAAGGGGCCGTGCTCGTGTTATATCACACCCTGCACATCTTTCTGCCACCCTCCAGGCCTTACTTTACCCATCTGTATAGAGGGTGTAGTCCTTTCTCCTGCCTTGAACAGAGATGGGAGCAGGCTCCTCAGGGCCTTGCGAAAGCCGGATCCCACTGGGCAGAGACAGGGCTTGCAGCTGTACTTCAGGACTTCCCTCTCCTGGGGGTGGGGGTGGCAGGTGACTTCCTGAGAGGTAACTCAGGGGGCAGAGAAGAGCTGCTCTGGGCCTCAGCTCCGGGGACAAGCTGTCTGACCTGATTGTGTAGATCCCTCTTCTTGGCTGGGTACTGTTCACTCATGGTCATCAGCTGCACAAAGACAGGAACTTATTTGGAGACAGAGGGCTGCTGGAACAGGGTGACCCCTGTCTCTTTCCTGAAGGCCACAACAGCAAGAGGAAGGCTCAGAGAAGCTGCTCTGGGACACTTTGTGACTCATGGGCTCTACGAACATTCACTGGTCTGGCCTAGTGTGGTGTTTCAAAGGTCAACAGACATCATCCTTACCTTGGGGAGGCACATGTGAGAACGGTCTGTGCAGCCATCCCCAATGCTGTTCTCTCTCTTTCCCCACATCAAGCAAGCCCTGCCGACTCCACCTTCAATGTAGATCCAAGGTCCCAACCCCTCGATCCTAGGGAGTCTGTCATCCTCTTTTGCCTGGACCCCTGCAGGAGCCCCTCCTGGCTTCCTTCCTTGCTACTTTTGCTCCAGCCCAACAGCTGGAAAGCTCTGGACATAGCTGGGCAGAACATCCATTCTGTGCTCAGAAGTGGCTCCCATTCAGAAATATGGCAAAGTCTGACCATGCTGCCCTCATATCCTCTAAGACTGCCTGACTATGGCGGGCAATGGCTTCCCTCCTCCTCCTCAGACCATAGGCAGGATGCTCTCAGTGCTAAATACATTTGAGATCGGTATCCCCCAGGTTGCCACATCCAGCTCATCGCTTTCCTCAACTCTTGCCGTGGAGAGGCCCCTCCAACACCGTCATTAACAGTAATGTCTTCCTTCACTTACTCTGCCTGAGGTTCTTTCATCATCCCTATAACCAATCCACATGTTATAGTTGCTTTTAAAAAAATTTATTGCCTGACTCCTTGGCTAAGTCCTATGAGATCAAGGAGCTGGTCTGTTTTGGTCGCTGGTTTGCCCAGCTCCTAGCTCGTGCCTTACCCATAGCAGGGGCTCAGTGAATATTTATGGAATATTTAGTCAGTGAGTAGAGTGAGAACCAAGACTTGTAGGAATCTAGAAAATGGAGCAAACAGCCCCAATGTGCATGTGTGTGTGTGTGTGTGTGTGTAGGGGAGGGAGGTTATGTTCCAGGTGGGACTTCAAGGTGAAGCAGGCAGTTTTCAGGAGACAAAAGGAGCAGAAGGTCTCCCACAAACAGCCTCCAAATCACAGAGGGCCTGATATTTACAGGAGTAGTGAGAGGCATCAGTAGCTAGAGTGTTCCTCGTGTGTGTGTGTGTGTGTGTGTGTGTGTGTGTGTGTGTGTGTGGTGTGGCTGGGGCTGCAGAAAGTGAGTTTGGAGAAGGGATGGGTGGTAGAGGAGGGGAAGGCTGTGATCACTCACTGGGAAGCGATTAGGAGCCTGGACTCTGCAGCCTGCCCAGCTGGGTTAAATTCCAGTTGTGCATGAAAAACTTGTAAGTCCCCCCCTGGAGGTGTGGCTCTTAAATCCTGGCTTAGGACCTCAGAGAACATTGTTCTCACAAGCACAGTTGGGAGATTCAGAGAGACTAGGCCTACCTCCTGGCCCTGCTCGGTACTGGCCTGAGTAGGAGACTTAGCAATCTCTTTAGGCCTCGGTTCTCCATCTCTCAAATGAGAATAATAGTGCCTAATTCACCGAGTCTTTATAAGGATGCAGAGAGATGATGTACACAACACACTTACCTAGGCCTGGACTGGTACACTGTCGTGGTTGCCAAGGTGACAGGGCCTGCTGAATCCAGTGAGATCAGAGGCGTTGGGATAAAAACTTGTCTTTAAGCCTTTGGAGGGGCGGCAGGTCTTCTCTGGACGTTTACTGGGCCCTCGTCTGTAAGGGGCCATGCCCTTGCTCAGAGAGCCTGCACTCCACCCTGCTGCCTTCCTTCAGGCCCCGCAGAGGGCTGTGCTCCCTCCTTCATGTCTACACTTTCTCACAGAAGCCATCCCAGAGCCCCCCCCCCCAAGGTCTAGATCTTTCTCACAGAATTGTGTTCCTTGCCTTGGGATAGCTTATCTCAGTTGCTAATTAAACATTGATTAAAGCCATTCATTTATTATTATCGCTCTCCCTCACTAGACTACAAGCTTCAGGAGAGTGGGAACTCTGTCTGACTTTGCTTATTATCCTATGTCTGGGCCACGGACAGTCCCTGGCAAATAGTAGGTCCTTAATATGGAGAATGACTCAGGGGTGGTGAAATGACGCACACAACTCCAGAGACATTGCCTTATCCTGTTCCTTCCCTGTAACACTGGGAGGACAGAGGGAGCCACCTTAGCCGTGAATCGCACAGCTTTAGGAGGGACACCGGTGCCTTTTTTATTTATAACAACAAGAACAACAATAAATAACAAGTACTCAGCGCCCCAGTCCCTGTGCGAGGTACTCCATAGACATGACTTCATTTAATTGAAACATCATTGTTATTGAGAAAAGCAAGATGCTGAAAAGTGTGTATAAATATGATCCAATTTTTAAAAGACGAACAAAGCCAAACCCTGCTGTATATGTAAATGTGTATATGTGGGTACGTAAGTTTATGTCTGTGTCTTAGTCTGTTTACTGTTGTTTATAACTGAATTATCATAAACTCCCGAAGCTTATAACAAAATTACCACAAAATTTCTGTTGCTCATAACAGAATTACCACAAAACTCGGAAGGATAAAATTACCTGAAGCTGGATAATTTATAAAGAAAAGGGATTTATTTCATACAGTTATGGAGACTGAGAAGTCCCAGATGGAGGAGCCATATCTGGCAAGGGCCGTCTTGCAGTGGGGGCTCTCTGCAGGCTCCCAAGTGGTGCAGGGCATCCCAGGGTGAGGGCTGGACGTGCTAACTCATGTTCCTCTTCCATAAAGCCACCAGTCCCCATCCCATGAGAGCCCATTAATCCATAAATGGATTAATCCATTCAAAAGGACAGAGCCCTCATGGTCCAGCCACCTCTGAAAAGCCCCACCTCTCAATACTGCCACATAGGGGATTAAAGTTCAACACACATTTGGAGGTGACACACATCCAAACCACCATAGCATGGTTTTATGAGCAAGAATAAACAGATGGAAAGATGCAAACTCGATTTGAACATAGGTTACCTGGAATGTGTATTGATTAGCAGGTCATGTGGGTAGGTGAGAGTAGGTGGAGACGGCCATGGAAACCACGGGTTGAAAGGACAAATTAAAAAAGTAAAGTGGCGCTACATGCCAACGTGCCCGAGCAGCTCCTATTTGTGCGTTCATGCAAGGTTACCCAGGAATGTGTGTGCAAAAAGAAACATAAAAGTTGTTCCAGAGAAATGGACCGTATGCAAGGCAAGGGTGCAGTGTGGGGGGCGCTTTCATAAACTGCCTGTCGTTGGTAAATTGTTGCAAACTTTCAGAAAGTAACTTGGCAATACATTACCAGCAGCCTTTAAAATATTCATGTGCTTGGAGTCCGTATTCTGTTTCAAAGAATTTACCCTAAAGAAATAACTGGAAATGCAGTTAGCCGTTCATGTCTAAGATGCATAGCTGTGTTTATAATGGAGGGGAGAAATGGAAATTTAAAAAGTAGCCAACAAAATAAACAAAATTTTGCATTAAAAAATAAATTGAAATCTCTTGATAATCCTAGGTAGGGTTACTCTTACTATCTATATTTTATAGTTGGAGGAGACAGAGGCTCAGGGAGGGAGACGAGGTGGCCACAGTAACACAGCAAGTAAGGGGTGCGGTGGGCTTTGAACCTACGTATTTGCAATGACGTGAGAATCTTTACCTTACTGATCAGTTTGTGGTTAAGGTAAACATCCACTTCTCAAGTCTTTCTCCTGGAGGGCATTGTACATCTCAGAGTATAATGTACATGCCCCAAACGCTTACAAACTTGATCTGGGACTTGTTCAACCATAGTGTGTGGAGGGACGCCCAGAAGGGTTATCAAAGTGACTTCACTTTTTTTTTTTTTATTTCTTATAGCATAACTGTGTACATTAATGCAATCGTGGGGTACAGTGTGCTGTTTTCATATACATTTTGAAATACTCTCATCAAACTGGTTAACATAACCTTCATGTCATTTTCTTAGTTATTGAGTTAAAACGTTCATACGCTGCTTTTAGAAAGATTCACTTGTACCCTTGTAAGATAAACCATAGAGGTGACCCCTCCCTCCCTCCCCCCATCCACCCCCTTCCCATATTCTAAGGCTACAGCCCTACTTTGAAATTAATTCATAGCTTTTATAGGAATGTCACTTTTTTTTTTAATGAAATAATATATAGAAAGCTGTAGCCAACACCTGACACTGAGTTAACTGATGATTTGCATGATCATGTCTTCTTGGTTAGAGAATATGAAAAGTGGGATGTTTTCTTTGCCTATCATTCCGATTTGTCCTCCCAGGTGAGCTTGGAAGTTGTCCTCTTAATGTAGCTTGTTGGAGCAGAAAGAGCCATAGTTTTGGAGTCAGGTCTGGGTTTGAATTTCTGGTACTGCCTCGTAGCAGCTGTGTGATTGTAGACAAGTTACCCTCTGAGCCTCAGCTTCCCCTCTGAGCCTCTTTGCCTGACTCACAGAATTGCAGTGAAGATGAAATTAGGTGTGATTTGGAAAGCACCTAAGATAGTCCCTGCATTGTAGTAGGTGTTAGGTTCCCTCCCTTCCCTGCCTTGCTGAGTGCCACTGAATTGTGAGTGACTTTAGGCCAGGTTAGACCAGGCCAGACCAGGGTATAAACTGGGCCCCGGGCACTAACATCATGGCTGGGACGTCACCCCAAGCTAGATTTCAAAAGGAAGTGAGTGAAGGAGGGAGAGGGGCATCTGGTTACCTGGGTCCAGGATGGGCACTGGGGGTTACAGGCTAGTTTTGAGCCTGATGTTTGTACTCTTGGCACCTAGAAGTCCCAAATGGGCAGAAGGATTAGGAGTTTGGATAAAGACTTGCTGTTGGGAATGCTCGGACACATCCTGGGAGAAAAGAGCTTAGTGGGCTTTGGGGAAAGTAGCAGGGTTTCAATCACATTTTTTTTCTTATAAAGTCATTAGACCTTGTTTGCCCTAGTATCTTTACCTCCAGAGGCACAACCAAGTCTAGACCATGGGATGGGGTGGGATGAAGAGATGTAATTGTTGAATAGATAAGTGGATGAATGGATGGATGGATGGATGGATAGTAGGTGATGGAAGGATGGATAGGTGGATGGGATGGATAGCTAGATAGGATTGATGGGTGTTTGGGAGGGGTGGATAGGTAGATGGGCTGTTTATATGGAAGGATGGACGAAGGCATGTATGACTAGGATGGAAGGATGGGGTTGATTGATGAGCTAGTAAAGTGGAAGAATAGATGAGATAGATAGGATGGATAGAATGAAAGAATAAATGGAAAGATGAGTGGGAGGCTGAATGGATAGATGGGAGGATTGGCTTGATAGAGATTGTAGTGATGAAATGGGATAGCTGAAGGGAAGGACTGATGGGATGGATGACAGGTAGATCCATGGGATGATTAGACTTATGGCTGTTTGTAGAGATGAATGGACAAAAGAAGGGACGCATGGATGTGTAGACGGAAGGATAATTGGATAATGGATGGATTGGGGTTTTCATAATTTATTGCACAAGCAAACCCATTTGGGGACTGGCTGATCAAAATGATGAATTAGAAAATAAAATCTATTACCTCCTTAGAGGGACCTCCTGGGAACAGGAGCCTGGACTCCTTTGCAAAGTACTCTTCTCAATTTCCATGATGCCCTTAAGATAAACTCTTGGTACAGCAGGCCTGGGACCTCAACCTACAGACCATATCCACATAGCTCTGCAGAAACAGACTCTATCTATTCCAATGCACCAACAGTCTTTATTAACTCCGACCTGAAAATACGGGATATGTCCACCCTGGTGTTCACACACACATGTAGTGTGCTGTGGGGACCACCTGTTCATAACTCTTCTTGGAACCAAATGAGACTCCATGGCTCAGAGACCACAGCACATTCAATTAGGTGGAATGAACTCACGGGAAAGAAAGTCGGGAGGCTCCCGGGTCCTTGCCTTGTTTAATGGATGTGAGGTATTTTCTTCTTTATTTTTTTTTGTCTTTGTTAAACAAGTAATTTGTTTTGAAGGCTGCCAGTTCAGCAACACAGAGTTTGTAGTTTTTCTTTACCAAAGCAACCTGTGGGATTGAAGATAAAGCACAGAAGGTGTCTCTTACCTAAATGGCCTCATTTCCTCCCCTTCCAGCCAGGTCTCCCTCTTTTGCTTATTCTTTCTCTTTCCTTTCAGTTTAATTAATCATAACCACTTTTTAATTCCTATAAAAATAATAATGCTCAGGGTACGAATCCAGATGGCAGAGAAGAGCATATGGTGACCACTGCAGAGCCCAGCCACGCTTATTCATAGTTTCTCCGGAAATTTTCAAAACATATAAAAAAGCAGAAATATAACACAAATTCTTTATCTTTTACAAAATGGGATCAATCTTCACATGCCATCTATATTACTCTGTAATACAATTTCTCTCTCTTTCTCTCTGTCTCTCTTTTTTTGTTTTGAGACAGAGTCTCACTCTGTCAACTTGGGTAGAGTGCTATGGTGTCATAGCTCACAACAACCTCAAACTCCTGGGCTGTCCAGGTAGCTGGAACCACAGGCGCCTGCCACAGTGTCTGGCTAGTTTTTCTATTTTTAGTAGAGATGGGCTCTTGCTCTTACTCAGGCTGGCCTCTGACTGCCTGGTCCTCCCAGAGGGCTGGGATTACAGCCGTGAACTTCTTTTCTCTCAGCAATGTCTCTTATGCATCTTTCTGGGTCGCCATGTATAGATTCATTTCATTCTCCTTTAGTAGCTACATAATATTACAGAAGTTACCCATAAATTAGCCAACTCTTTATTTGGGGGACTTTCCCTAGTTTTTGGCTGCTCCAGTCAATACCACAGCAAAATAATTGTGTGTGTGTGATTTCAACATGAGTGTACACTCTGTCGGATGGATTTCTTGCTTCAAAAGGTATATGCACTTATGCTGATAAACTTGCCAAATTGCATGAGTTTGAATTCAGCCAATAGTATTGGAGAGTTCTTGGTAATGCTACACTTCAGAGTGCATGAGAATCACCTGGAAGGCTTGTTAAAATGCAAATTACTGGGTGCTACATTTTCTGATTCAGGTTTGGGGTTGAGTAGGTCTTCAGTAGAGTAGGTTTGGGAGGAATCTGATGATTTTCATTTCCAACAAGTTCCCAGGTGATGCTAATGTGCTGGTCCAGGAACCACTGATCAATCCCTTTCCAATAACTTGTTAAATACTGGTCAATCTGATTGGCATCAGAAAAGCATCTCGTTATTAGATTTCTTTAATTGTAACTGAAACTGAGCCAATCTTTCTGGTTTGGACCTTGTCTTTAGACTCTATGGCATCTTTATTTTGTCTTGTTTTTTTACATATAGAGTTTTTTTGTTTGTTTTGAGACAGAGTCTCACTATGTTGCCCTCAGTAGGGTGCCGTGGCATCACAGCTCACGGCAACCTCCAGCTCTTGGGCTTAAGCGATCCTCTTGCCTCAGCCTCCCAAGTAGCTGGGACTGCAGGTGCCCATCACAACACCCAGCTTTTTTTCTTCTTTTTTTTTTTTTTTGTGGTTGGAATTGTCATTATTGTTTAGCAGGCCCGGGCCGAGCTCAAACCCACCAGCCTTGGTGTATGTGGCTGGCGCGCTGCTCACTAAGCTATGGGCACTGAGCCAAGGTTCTTCATGTTTGTGTGATCCGATTTGTCTATGTTTTGGCTTTCCAGTTTTGCGTCATACTTTGAGAAAGACCTTTCCCACATTAAGATTATATAAAAGTTAACAATGACTGTGTCCTAGTGCCCCTTTTAAATTTCTAACCTAAAATAAGACAGCAAATGTTACTCTGATAATGTAGTAATTACTTATTTGGAAACGAAGATATTAAGTTTTCATATTTCTGAATTAACCCGCAGGGATCTTTACTGCCTTTTTATCCCTTGGGCGTATGAGAGAGAAGAGAAACTCCCATTTGATGATTTTCCCCTCTTCAGGCTATGCTGTGATGAGTCGAGATTAAAAAAATACAAGAGTTTGAAGTTTGAGAGCAAAGTGTGTAAGCTGTTTTCAGGCAAACAGATGTTTCTAAAGTGATGGAGGCACAGAGCGCGCCACGGCGGCCGCAGCATGAGGCAGCGTGGCAAACAAAACTCCCTCCGTCTCCTGCCTGTCTGGCTGCCAGGGCTGCGCAGAGCTTTACACGTTCCCTCCCTGTCCTCCGTCCTGCGCTCTTTGGCTAAGCTGGAAGGCTTACCGTTGGAAAGGACGGACAGGGATGGGGAGTGGGGAAGCACAGCCCTCTGCGAGTCCCTTGGGGTGGGCTGCCTGCATTCAGGGAAGCCTCATGGTTTAGTAAGGCTTGTTTTCCTATTACTCAGGCAACTTTAGGTGCAGAGTTCTGTGCTAGATGCTGGGCAGCATCGCTCATGAGCTGCTGTACCAGCCAGGGAAGCACTGGCCGTCTGGTGGACAATTAGATACGGAGGCAAGTGGTATTTTTAAAAAGGGAGAGAGGTGTTAATTGAAGGTGCTAGTCTGCACAAGGACAGGGACCATGTCTAAGGGCCTGACACTGAGGTGTTCAACCAAGGGTTGGTGACTGATTGAATGAGTCTGAGAACAGTATTAGACAGGTTTCCTAGAGAAATAGAGCCAATAGGACGTGGACACACACACACACACACACCCCCACCCCCACCCCATATATGAGAGAAGATTTATTATGGGAATTGGCTCATGTGATTATGAAGGCTGAGAAGTCCCATGATCTGCCATCTGCAAGCCGGAGACCCAAGAAAGCTGGTTGTGTAATCAGTGTGAGTCTGAAGGTCTGAGAAAGGGCACGTAGTGGGTGGGGGTAGGAAACTAGTGTAAGTTCTGGAGTGTGAAGGCTAAAACCATGCTCTGATGTCCTAGGGCAGGAGACTGTCCCGGCTTAAGAAGAGAGAGAGAAGGATAGAATGAATTTGCCTTTTCCCTGCCTTCTTTTTCTGTCTGGTCCCTCAGTGGATTACACAAGGCCAACCCACATTGGCAAGGGCTGATCTGCTTAGTCTACTGACCCAGTGCACGTGCAGACATAATGTTTTACCCGCTCTTTGGCCATTCCTTAACTCAGTCGCATTGACACTTAAGATTAACTGTCAGAGGAGCAGGGAGGAGGGAGCAAGTGATTCTGCCTGGGGATGTAAGAAAGGAGGAGCTATTCCAGTCTCAGTGGGAAGAAGAAGGGCGACAGAGAAGTGAGTAATAAACAAGATGGGTCTCTGTGGGTGCCACTCGCTACCCACTGGGGTGTGGGATGAATCCTGCAGTGTCACAGGGCAAGGGTGAAGGGGGAGGCTTTTGTTATAGAAAAGGAAAGCTGATAAAGCCAGTTCAGCAGCACAGGGTGGCTGGTCGCCTGTTTCCCCTAATCTCCATGGAGGGGCATGCCGGGGCCCTGGCACTCTGCCTGTCATTCTGCCAGGTCTGTGTTCCAGGGGAGGGTCCTCCCTCTCTGTGGCTCCTCCTCTTTGCAAGCCAAATACAGGAGCCTCCTTATTGCCCAAGCTGCTTGGGAGCAGGCTGTGTGTTAGGAATTGGCTAGAAGTCAGCTGTCCCATGCAGGGGGAATTTGCAGCCTCTGGGAGGATGGAGTCCCTCTGTCTCTGGTTCCAGCTGCTCATGGTTCAGGTGACCCTACATGAGCTTTCAGAGGTATTTCCAGAGGATCTGACCACTGCATCATGGCAGGGAAGGGTATTGCAGGTTGAGAGTTAGGCTTGTGCAAAGACTGGGTGGTGTGCCACTGGGTTGAGGTCGAGGAACCCCCTGACTAGAGATGCTGTCCTTGGCTTATTTGCAAACCCGAAGGAAATTTTATGCTGGAGAAGGAATGAGCAGCTTGGTAATGGTGGGCCTAGGGAGCCTAGGTGGGCCATCTCACCAGGAGGCCTGGGCCCTGGAGGCTGCAGATACAGGTTAGCGTGAGTATGGGCCTCTGCCTGCCCTCTCCTTCCTGGGATTCCTGGTGGTGAGCAAGCCCCCTTCAAGCTGGACAGAGTTAAAGGAAAAGATGCAGGATGCCCCAATTAATACCAGGGCCAAGCCAGCACCTGGGGTCTGGTCTCTACACCTTTTAGGACAGAGAAATCCCCAGGCCAGGTCAGCGCATATAAGTAATGTATAAAATACAGTCATCTGTTTGCTTATTAAAAATAATTAAGGCATGACTCCCCTCCTGGACTTCCCAATAAAGCAGACAGATCTTTGAGTTTGGCTGATGGGTAGTTGATTCTCTGCCACCTCAGTTTCCTCATCTGTAAAATGGGGCTATGATAGTCTGTGTCTCATAGGCTAGTTAGGAAATAAGAACACACCTTGAAAGTGCCCAGCACATGGCAGGTATGTAATAACATTGAATAAAAATGGGGCATTGGTTGATGAGGTAGGAGGTTGGGGGGAAACAGCGGCAGGGATAGGTACAAAACCTTGGAGAGAAAGGGACAGATGCCACACTGTGAACACTTATTGAGCACGTACTGTGCACTCTATCTGGTGGGTAGGCTCGTAAAGGAGAATCAGATACCATATTTGTTCTTGAATCCTGGGCGGAATGAGATGAAATCAGTTTATCCTTTAAACCAGGCACCAGGTGCTGTAGATGGTGGGGACCAGGGAGGGGCTTCTGGGAAGGTGGCCTTTGAAAACATGTTTCCAAGAGTTGGAAAGTGGACTCTGTAGTGAGGAGAGAAGGCAGGTGGGGGTTTTGGGGGCATGAGTCAGGGCAGGCTGGCCAAGGTGAGCCTTTAAAATCCTCTTGGGACAGTCAGTCCTTGGCTGGTGTGCCTGCCTCCCTGTTCTCACCTGCGGTCCCTTCTCCTCAAGCTACGTGTGCTTCTGACCTCAGTCTCCCCTCCCAAATGCACACAGCTCCATCCTGGTTTGATCTGCCTTTGACTGCCCCTATCTCTACCCGCCATTCCTGCCCCTTCTCTATACCCCAGCT
>NW_003852599.1:1869448-1871948 GCF_000181295.1 Otolemur garnettii | reverse complement strand
CCATAGTGGGGCTGGGGGAGAGTCCATCTCTGTGTGGATCTGCGGAGTGCCTCCAGTTAGTGTAATTACATTCTCCCTGCTGACAGCTCCTACCATGGTCTCAATTGGATGTGACATTCTTATTAAATAACTTCTCCAGTAACTAGTAATAATAACACAGTCCTTACTTCCTGACCTAAATTGCTCGATGCTATTTTGGTGAGCAACAGCGGTGCTGCAGGGCTTCTGCAGAACAGCCCGCCAGATCGCTACCAACACACTCACACAGGCACACACACACGCGTGCCTGTGCGCGGCCCAGGGAAGTGTGCTTGCACCATCTGTGCACAGCCTGCCTGTATGTATCCCAGCACACACTGGGGCCACACTTGCTGTCAATCCAGGGAGCCCCTGTCCTGATGGCAGGACAAGCTTCCCGGCAAGGACCCACTTCCCCAGCCCAGTGGTTGCACAGAATGGAGATGTGACTTCCAAAGGGTCTCTTCTTCTGTGTCCCTTTCTCTACCTGCCCCAGCTTCTGTGCATTTATATATGACTTCCCCTATTTCTGGCATTTCCTTTTCTTTCTTTTCCAACTGATGAAATTTTATTCGTCTTCCGAGGCCCAGTGTGGACGTTACCTCTGGTCGGAAGCCATCCCTGATCCCGCCATAGGGGATTTGTTACTCCCTGAGTTGGTCTCCAGCTTTATTCCTTCTGTTCTGGCTCTGGACTCTAACTTTGCAAGGTGGATGTGTGTGGGGGGTGTCAAGGGCAGAGGCTGGGCCGTGATCACTCTCTCTGTGCACCTGTCCATGCCGGCTGTGACGCCGCCTGTGGGTTTCCCGCGTGGAAGTGGATCTAGGCCTATGATGTGGGGCATTGCTGGACATGGAGACTGGCTGGCAGTGGGTTTCTCCACAGAGACGAGAGGCTCGCAGGGCCCTGGGTCTGTCTTTGTTATTATTTTCCATCTTGACAAAAAAAAAATGTGAGATGTTCACCCTTGCAGAACAAATAGAACTGTGACTTTGGTTTCACAATTTATGTGGCTGATTTTGTCTGCTTTTGACAGTTCTGTCATGTTCCTGACAGTTACAATTTGGTTTCCCTCTGGGACCTCAGGGTGATAAGTTGGGATGCCAACCTTGCATTGCTCCTCTGGGGGAACACATAGCCCCTTCTTGTTCCTCCCATGCCGTGCTGGAGGATGGGAGTTGCGAGCAAGCTGGGGAGTGGACGATGGGGAGGAAATGAGGCAACATGAGAGCGTGCTTGGGGGGCAGGACATCATCTGGATCGCCTGAGCCAGGTGACCAGCTGAAGGCATGGATGGTGTCCCCTTGCAGTCCCCTAGGCTGACTCCCCCCATGCACCCCGTCTTCCAGAGGATGAGTGAAGAACATCTGCTCCCCTTCACCTGTAATGTGTTTTCCTCCCTTTCCTCTTTTCTGCCTTTACCAAGAAAATTAAAGAATGCAGGAGAGAAGCCCTGGGCTTCAGATACCCTGCTGGCCCTCCCCACCTCCACATTCATTCATCCATCCATTCATCTGTCGAGTATTCCCTGGGTACCTACTACAGCCCATGCAGCTCTTCCAGACTCCGAGGATTTGGCAATACACAAGAAAGAAATAAAACAAATTCCTGTCATCAGGGAGTTTGCCTGACTGGTATTTACAGACAATGAACAGATAAATACTCAAATATGTAATATTGTTTTGGGGGGTAATAAGTGCGCTAAAATAAATCAGAGTTAGAAAGTTCTCTCTTGAGCATATAGAAGGGGCAGAATGAAAATTACCAATGGATTCTTGCCCTTTTATCCTCCTCGTGTTGCTGTCTGCATAAATCCTACCCAAACTCCCAAGCACCCGCTTTTGATTATGGTAAAGAACACATAACATGCAATTTACCATCTTAATCATTTAGTATATAGTTCAGTAGTGTTAACTACATGCGCCTTGTGCGACAGGTACCTAAGACTTTTTCATCTTGCATGACTGAAATGCTATACCCATTAAACAACTACTCCCCTCTGCCTCCTTCTCCCCAATCCCTGGCAACCACCATTCTATTTTCTAAGAGTCTGACTACAGTAATACCTTTTCGTGACTGGTTTATTGCATTTTGGATAATCCCTTCAAGTTTCATCCACATTGTAGCACATGACAGGATTTCCTCCTTTATTAAAGACTAAATACTATTCTATTGCATGTATATACCACATTTTCTTTACCCATCCATCCATCAGTGGCCATTTAAGTTGCATCCACTGCTTGGCTATTGTAATTAATGATACAGTGAACATTGGTGTGCAGATATCTGCCAGAGATCCCATTTTTAATCCTTTTGGATATATACCCAGAAGCAGGACTGTTGAGTCATACAGTAATTCTATTTTTAACTTTTTGAGTAACTTCTATGCGATTTTCCATAGAAGCTCCACCAGGTTGCATTTCTACCAACAGAGCATAGGGTCCTAATTTGTCTACATCCTCACCAACACTTATTGTTTTCT
>NW_003852599.1:1866136-1868761 GCF_000181295.1 Otolemur garnettii | reverse complement strand
TCAAACTCTTGGGCTTAAGTGATTCCCTTGCCTTAGCCTCCCAAGTAGCTGGGACTACAGGCACCTGCCACAACACCTGACTATTTTTTTTGTTGCAGTCATCATTGTTGTTTAGCTGACCCAGGCTGGGTTTGATCCCACCAGCCTTGGTGTATGTGGCTAATGCTGTAACCCCGGTGCTATGGGCTCCGAGCTCGTGGAACCCCATGATCTTTTATTAAAGATCATTTGATGATCCACATGAAGACTTATTTCTGGGCTTTCTAGTCCATGCTGCTGGTTTGTATGTCTTTCTTTATTTCAGCACCATGCTTTTCTGATTGCAATGTATTTTGAAATCAGAAAATAGGAGTCCTCCCACTTTGTTTTTCTTTCTCAAAATTGTTTTGGCTATTTGATGTACTTTGAGATTCCATATCAATATTAGAATTTTTTTCTATGTCTGCAAAATATACCATTGGGATTTTGAGAGAGATTGCATTGAATCTGTAGATTGCTTTGGACAATATGGACATTTTACCAACACGAAGCCTGCCGATCCATGAACATGGGATCTCTTTCCATTTAGTTGTGTTTTCTTTAAGCAATCTTTTGTAGTTTTCAGTGTACCAGTCTTTTGCATCCTTAGTTAAGCTTATTTCTAAGTATTTTGTTCTTTTTGATGTTATTGTAAATGGGATTTTTAAAAATTCCCTTTTTTGATTGTTCATTGTTAGTGTATAAAAGGGCATCTGGTTTATGGTGTGTTGATTTTGTACCCAGCATCTTTGCCGAATTCATTTATTATGCTAACAGAGTTTGTGTGTGTGTGTGTGTGTGTGTGTAATCTTTAAGGTTTTCTACAAATAAGATTGTGATGTCTGCATAAGGATATACTGTTATCTCTTCCTTTCCAGCTTGGATGACGTTTATTTTTTTGCTTTGTCTTCTGTCTAAGACTTTTGTATTATATTGAGCAGAGTGGTGGGAAAGCTTCCGGGTTTTCATCATTTAATGTGATGTTAGCTGTGGGCTTTTCATATTTGGCCTTTATTATATTGAGGTAATTTCCTTCCATTGCTAGTTAGATCAGTGTTTTTATCATGAAAGGGTATTGGATCTTGTCTAATGCTTTTTCCGCATCAATTGAGATGAACATGTGGCTTTTGTCCTTCATTCTGTTAATGTGGGGTATTACGTTGATTGATTTTCCTATGTTGAGCCATCTTTGCATCTCGGGAACAAATCCCATTTAGTCATGATGTATAATCTTTTTAATGTGTTGTCGAATTTGATTTTCTCTAATATTTTGTTCAGAATTTTTGCATCAATATTCATCAGGGATATTGGTCTCTAGTTTTCTTTTTTTGTGGGATCTTTAAATTTGATATCGGGATAATCCTAGCCTCAGAAAATAATTTTGAAAGTGTTTCATTCTATTCAGTGTTTTTGAAAGAGTTTGGAAAAGACTAGTGTTAATTCTTCTTTAAATATTTGATAGACTTTTCCAGTGAAGCCATCTGGTCTTGGGTTTATCTTTGTTGGGAGGTTTTTGATTACTGATTCAATCTCCTCACTAGTTATAAGTTTGTTCAGATTCTTTTTTTTTTTTCCTTCATGATTCAGTCCTGGTAGGTTGTATGTTTCTAGAAATTTATCCATTTCTTCTAGGTTGTCCAATTTGTTGGTTTCTAATTATTCACAGTGGTCTCTGATGATCCTTTTTATTTATGTGGCATCAGTTACCATAAGTCGTCTTTCATTTCTGTTTTTTTTTTTAAACTGAGTCTTGTGTCTTTTTCCTTTTTGTTGATTTTTCCCCCCATTGGTTTTCTATTCTCTATTTTCTTTGTTTCTTATAAAATCTTTGAGATTTCCTTCCTAATCCTAACTTTGGGTTTAATTTTTTATAATTTTTTAAGTTCTTTGAGGTAGAAAGTTAGGTTGTTGATTTGAAATAAATCTTTTCTCTTTTTGAATAGATATGTAATGCTGTCCTATAAACTTCCCTCTTAGTAATGCTTTTGCTACATTCTATGAGTTTTTGGTATGATTTGTTCTTGTTTTTATTTGTCTTAAGATATTTTCTAGTTACCGTTCTGATTTTTTCTTTGCTCATTGGTCATGCAAGAGTATGGTGATTAATTTCCTCCTATTTATGAATTTTCCCGTTTTTCTTTTGCTATTGATTTCTAGTTGTATTCTGTTGTGGCTAGAAAAGATACTTAGTATGTATGATTTCAGTCTTCTCAAATCTGTTAAGATTTTTATTTTATGGCCTAACATCCTGGAGAATGCTTTATATGCACTTGAGAAAACACATAGTCTTTTGTTGTTGGCTGGAATGTTTTATAGATTTCTGTTAGTTCTAATTGGTCTATAGGTTGTTTAGGCCCGGCATTCTTATTGATCTTCTGTTCCATTTACTCTATCCATTATTGAAAGTGGGGTATTGAAATCTGCTGTCATTATTGTGCTACTGTCTGTTTATCCCTTTAATTCTGTCAATGTTTTCTTCATTTATCTGGGTGCTCTGCTGTGAAGTGCATATATATTTACAATTGTTATATTTTCCTGGTTGAATTTACCCTTTTTATATTATATAATGTCCTTCTTTGTCTTTTGTGAGTTTGGGACTTAATGTCT
>NW_003852599.1:1831175-1865912 GCF_000181295.1 Otolemur garnettii | reverse complement strand
GTGGCTGGCGCCTTAGCCGGTTGAGCTATAGGCGCCGAGCCTGTCTATTTTTTTTAATATAAGTATGGGCCATAAGTATGTTTCTCACTACCACTTACATAGAATATCTTTTTCTATTCTTTCACTTTTAGCCTATGTACGTCCTAATATCTAAAGTGAGTCTCTTATACAGAATAGACAGCATATACTTGGATCTTGGGTTTCTTGATCCATTTAATCACTCTGTGTCTTTTGATTGTTGAGTTCATGGATTACATTAACATTGACAGTGATTACTGATAGAGAAAGACTTACTGTTACCATTTTGTTAGTTGTCTTCTACACGTTTTATAATTATTTTGTTCCTCCTTTTCTCTCTGCTGCCCTTCTCTGTGTGTGCAGGTGTTTTTAATATTTTTGTAGTGACATGCTTTTATTTGTTTCTTATTTTCTTTGGTGCTTCTTCTGTAGGTATTTTCTTTGTGGTATAATGGAGACTGCATAAACCATCTTATAGTTGTAAGGATCTATCTCAAGTTATGCCAGCTACATTTCAATTGCGTGCAAAAACTCTGCTCCTTTTTATTTCCCTCCTTCCATATACTTTTATGTTATTGTCACGAATTACATCTTTTTACATTTTGTATTCATCAACATAGTTTTATGATTATATTTTAAATGCTTTTATCTTTAAAATTCCATACTAGAATTACAAGTGATGTATGCATCACTATTACAGTATTATAGAATTTTATATATCTCTCTATATGTATGTTTACTAGAGAGCTCTCTATTTTTATATTATTTCATATTACTGTCTAGAGTGTCCTTTCATTTCAACTTGAAGGACTGTCTTTAGCAATTCTTGTAAGGCAGTTCTAGTGGTGATGAACTCCTTCAGCTTTTTTTTTTTTTTTTAGTCTGGGAAGGAATTTCTCCTTCATTTTTGATAGACAGTTTTGCCAGATAAAGTATTCTAAGGTAGCATTTTTTTATTTGAGCACTTTGACTATATCATCCTTTTGCTTTTGGGCCTATAATGTTTCTGCTGAAGAATCTGCTCATAATCTTATGGGAGCTCCCTTACATGTGATGGGTCACTTTTCTCTCGCTGCTTTCAAGATTCTTTCTTTATCTTTCACTTTTGATCATTATGAGTCTCAATGGTGACTTCTTTGGGTTTATTCTAGTTGGAGTCCTTTAAACTTCTTGAATTTGGAGGTTGATTTTCTCCTTTAGATTTTTTTTTGCTATTATTGTTTAAAATAAGCTTTCTGTTCCTTTCTTTATCTTCTCTGCTAGAACTTCAATAATTGACCCGTTTGATGGTGTCCTTTTAGTACCTTAGTCCTTAGTCACTTTTGTCCATTTTTTTTCCTATTTGCTCTTCTGACTTGGTAATGTTAAATGATTAGTCTCTGAGTGCACTGTTTTTTTCTTCTGTTTGATCAAGTCAGCTGTTGAACCTCTCTAATGACTCTTCAAATTCAGTTATTATATTCTTCAGCTCCAGAATTCCTGGTTGGTTCTTTTTTAATAGTTTCTTTCTATTGATATTATCATTTTATTCATACATTATTTTTTGTGATTTTATTTAGTTGTGTATCTGTTTCCTCTTATAACACATTGAACTTTATATATATGTATGTATATATATATCTTATTAAATCATCTGTGTACATTAATGCAGTCATAGGGTACAATGTGCTGGTTTTATATACATTTTGAAATATTTTCATCAAACTGGTTAACATAGCCTTCATGGCACTTTCTTAGTTATTATGTTAAGACATTATATTCTACATTTAGTAAGTTTCACATGTACAGAATCTATAGAGAACACATTGAACTTTTAAGACAATTATGTAGTATTTTGAATTCTCTGTCAGATAATTAATAGGTATCCATTTCTTTAGGATCAGTTCCTAGAGATTTACTTTGTTCCTTTAGTTGGGCCATGTTGCTGTGTCTTTTTGTGTGCATTGTTATTTTTTGCTGATTTCTCCATTTAAAAAAAACAACCTTGTCTTCTAGTCTTTATGGATTGGTTTTCTACTAGGGAGGATCGTCAGTAGTCATCCTGGCTAGAAGTTTTGGAGGCCTCACAACCTTTTCCTGGAGATTCATCTTCTCTGGACTTTTGTGTGTAATTTTCCAATTTGAGAGGACTTAATGGATATTTAATTTTGTTTTTTCAGGAGCTTGTAATCTCTCGCTCCCTCTGTTGTCTGACATGGCATTCATGTTCTCTCATATTGTAATAAGCAACTGATCTCTCTTTTATTCTCTGTGGTCCCCCAGGCATCCAACGTATGCTGATTCATCATCAGCACTCTGAGTTAGGCAAGGCAGAAACCAGTCCCTCAGAAGCCCCCTGAAAAGCTGGAACACTGGAAGCACTCTTTCCTTCCCAAAGAAGAAGATGCAAGTTGGAATTTTTCTCCCATTCTCACTAGGCTACACCAGTTTGGGGGAAAGATTATCATAATTGACATGAAATAGGTTTTCTTACACATTTCAATATGGCTATTTTTGTCTTTGAACTTGCCTGTGGTACTGTGCCTTTTTACCTGGATTCTAGAGTTCTCATAAAGTCTTTTTGGACTGTATATTGTTTGTTAAGTCAGTATCTCATGGGGGTGGGGAGAGGAATGAGGTTTGGAGCTTCCTATTCTGCCATGTTGCTGATGTCATTCTCTAGTTCCTTTTGAATGACACCTCCTCCAGACAGCTTTGCCTACTTGCCCTCAGCAAAGGCCACTAGGCTGAGGCATGAGGGGCACCAGGACTTTACACTTATAAAGGTCTTCCTGACCATAATAAACTCCCTCTTGCCCAGTGGTGACCATAGACATGTGATGTTAAGGGTAAATATATTCATCCAAGTGCCCCTTACACAGCATTCATGCTGCAGGTGAACACATCCTCTAGCCATTTCAGGGTGAGACATGTTTTGAAAGGATGCTGCCTCTGTAGGATCTGTCAGGAATCAAAGGTCCTCAGACACAGCTCTATCACTCCCATTGGTGTGACATTTCTGGTTTATCAACTCATGTATGATTGGACCCCACACTTCCCTCTTGGGAGACACAAAGAGATGGATACTTCTTGATCTTAACAATTCAGATGGGAAATGCCACCAGAAGAAAGCTCATGGACAGAACACATTTTCCAGACAAAGTCAAGAAGTCTGAGCCATTTGGTGGCTCAGCTAGGAGCAGAGCTTATCTCACAATGGCAGGGATGAAACTGGGTCTTACCTCCCCCTCTCTGTCCCTCTTTTCTAGTTCTATAAATTCCTTGCTTTTCTCTACCCACTCTCCAGCTGCCCTTCAGCTGTGAACACTGTCAGGACAGGATCAGATTGTCTTGTAGGATGCCATAGTAAAGATTCACCAAATTGGCTTGAATTCTATTCTGTTCTTTCTGTAGTCTCCATACTACTCCTTAAGCTAGTGAGTTTCCTGCCAGGAATCTCCAGCACCAGGACCAGCTAGATTCTAGAGGCCCCCACTAGATTTCACTCTTTACTAATTCTCTTATTGGAAGGCCTATTCATTTGTTCATTCATTCATTCAATATGTTCTTTTGATTCTTCTCAAGACCAACCAGAAATGACACTGGGAATACCTGTCCCAGTCTATACCATGGTGACATGTCTTAATATGGCCATAGGAGAGGAAAGCTAGCATCAGATGGACACTTTCAAGGGTCTCTAGGACCTTTATCAATAGGATATCTGCAGAGCAGTCCACTGAGAACTGCTTTGAGTTGCTTCATAGCTGGAGCATCTGTGGGTAGAACTCCTTGCTGGAGTGAAGATGCTGCGAGACAGCAGGTATATAGCCTGAGGCTGTGGCTGATGATGTTGGGGTAGCCCAGGATGAGCAGAGGTCATTAAAGGCAGAACTAGGCATCTGGGGAAGATGCCATGGGGCTGTCTTCTGTGGAGAAATCTGGTGTCACTGGGCAGGTTCTGAACCAAATGCCTCCACGAGCCCATCCTAATCATGTTGTTCACCATGTCTTGAATGTGTATGGGCAAAGGGCAATGACGGAAGTGTGAGGATTTCCTTGTATAGAGATTTTAAGAGGAAGTACTTTTTTTTGCTATTTTGTGACACAATTTTTAGATTATCTGCCCACCCACTCAGATATATTTTTCCCTCAGTTCATTCATGCTGATATGTGTATGTGTGTATGTGTGTGAGAGAGAGAGAATATGATAATTTAAAATAATTTATTAAAATAAAGTCTCTTCTAGACCGAAATGTCCCATTTTATCCTCTGGGGGTAGGGAGTGGGGACAAGCCTATAATGGAGTCATGTCCAACCAAGAGGAAAGGTTCTTAGTTCTTTTAGACCTCCATGCTGCATCTGGCATATGGACACCCCCCACCATCTCCCCTTCCTTCTCTCCCTCCCTCTTACCCTCTTTTTCCTTCTAGTGCAATGGTACAGCATATATGTTAAGATCTCAGTCTCAGGAGTCAGATATACCTGTGTCTGAACCTCTGCTTTGCCAGCTGTTATATACATGTGATCTTGAGTGAGTCACTTGCTGGTCAAGAGTAATACCTACATCTTTGGATATTGTAAGTTTTGGTGGAAATAATGCAAGAGTGGAGCTCAGTATTGTTTGGGCACACAGTCAGTGCTTAATAAATGATGGGTGAACACTTGTTCAATTTCCTACTTCCTGACATGAGCATCCTATGGCAGCCCTGTGCTGAGTCCTCAAGGATCCAGTGAAAAAGGCAGAGCATGCTCTCTGCCACCAAGGAGCTCCGTCTTATGGGGAGACGGCTGTGGAAGCAGCTAGCAAGTGGCACCCAGGATCTGCCCTTCCACGCTTTAATTGCACTGTGGGCTGAGTCCATGGGGCTCTTCCATCTCATATGCTTTCAGACAGAGCCACACTAACTGGTTTGGCTTCTTGGATCTTTAGGGAGTTGGCACCACGTGAGCCATGCTTTTGTAAATGCACTGGATTGCAGTTTGCTCACTCATTCAGCAAACACTTACTGAATGCCTACTATGTCCTGGACACTGTTCTAGGAACTTGAAGTGCATCCTTGGATAAAATAAAGACTATGGTCTTCTGAAGCAAACCTTCTAGCAGGAAGAAAAAACAACAAACAGTAAGCGAAATATATAAGAAAGTTACCTAGGATGCCCTAGAGTGATACAGGCTATTGAAAAAAGAAAACAAACAAGGAAGATTGGAGGTGCCAGGCATGGAGATGAGAAGGGTGAGTTGATATTTTTAGAAAGTCGTCACGGTAGACCTTACTGATAAGGTGATCTGAGCAAAGGCTGGGAGGAGGAGGAAGAGTTTTCCTTATCTGGGAAAAAGAAGTTTGTGAGAAGAGAAAGCAAGAACAGAGTCCCTGAGGAGAGAGAATGGCTGACCTGTTGGAGAATCAGGAGGGAGGCAGACCTGGTTGGGGTGGGCTAAGGAAGAGCGGGAAGCTCTGTGGAAGCAGAGACCATATCTGTCCTGTGCCTGGTATGTGGCAGAAGCACAGTGAATGTCCAGAGAATAATGAGTCCTTGCTGGCATCTGGGCTGATGTGAGCTGAGCCATGCCAGGACTGACCCCATCACTAATTCGCTTGAGCAGAGGGGACTGATTTGAGCTCTCCTTTTTGATAAGAACAATTTTCATATCACCAGCAGAGCTCATATAAAATTCAAATGTGCCATTGGGGGCATCAAAACACAAAGCTTTTTCCTTTGCATGTAAAATGAGCAACACATCTGCTGAAGATTGGGAAAAACAAAGTGAAATTACAGGTGACCTTTGAATTCCTTAATTTGAAGAAAGATCTGGACTGAGCTTGCCCTGTAGTTGCTGGGACTGTCTCCACGAGTGATCTTTTGGACTCCCGGCAGACATCCAGTCTGAAGCTTCCAGAGGGGTGAGGGGGTGAGGTCTCTATGGAGGAAGAAGAGGATATACCCAACAGCTGCTGACCACATGGCATGCCCTCCTTGAGTTCAAGGATTTTGAGTCTTTCTGTTCCTCGTGTCTATAGAGCTAGCTTGGGCCAAACAGAACCACACTATAGAACCACCCATGTCCCTGCCTGTTACTGGCTTCTGGAGAGTAAGCTCCAGGAACGTCCAGGCCTCCTCTGGCAGTCCATCTGTAGTGTGGTTCTGTTTGGCCCAAGGCTGGGGCACCATGTCTCGGGCACACAGGACCCCAAGTGGGGCTCCAGTGCTACATCCTATCTTCACCCCCATCAGCCCCTTTCCTTCCCTCTCTTGCTCATCTTCTGCTTCTTTATGCCACAAATTCTCTTTGTTGTCTTTTTTTTCACTGAAATCCAGGGAGAGGTTGGACAGGCAACACCAGTGGCCTGCCTTCAGGAGAAACAACCTGCCTGAGGACATCCTCGGTTCAGGACCATGGATAGGGCTCTCTCTCGCTCTCTCTCTCTCTCTCTCTGGGCAGGTGCTGACTCTTCACTTGGGCCAGCGACCTCAGAGCATCTCTGCGAAGGTGACCTTGAGAGTCACATTTTATAGATGGAGGAATGGGGGACTTAGCAGTTGCATACCAAAGGGAGGGTCAGTTCTGACGTGGTTTTTGCACATCTGGTTAAGGTGGGCAACCAACATACAAAAACAAACCATTGGTGGGGTTAGTCCCTGACCTCCCCAATTGGTATGTGTGTCTGTTAAGTGGCTAAAGGACTTGACCATAGACCTTACTAGTAAGTGATGAAGCAGAGTTAAGAACCCAGCCTTTCAGATTCCTTCCACTGCACCATGTTACAGGTGTTCCCATTTTTTATTATTTTTCAAATGTCCATTATGGGAAGGCTCAAAGTTGCCTACTTCCCTTAGGGATGAGGTCAGTTGCACCAGACAAAACGGCAGCCACCAGTTTTTAATGGATAAAGAAACAAATGGAAAGCAAAGAAAAAAAATAAAAGCACAGATACAAGATGTATTAATCTCTCTACTCAACAAATGCCGACGGAGTGTCTATGAAATGCCAAACCCTGTATTGGGGATTTAACAGGGAATCGAATCTGGGCTCTGACCCCATGAGGTGCTCATGGTGAGGGAGACAGAGGCAGAACCTTGGTTCCACATACTTCTGACTGCTCATTCTTGTCTCCCAAGTTAGTATTATTTTTTTCTTCTGGGAAGTTCAGTGTGCACAGGTTTCTCCATGTGGCCCCTCACTGAAACCAGAGGGAGCCTTGCCATAGTGGGCACATCCCCAAAGGGCAGGCAGTCAGGGAGAAGCCTAGGAATTTGGGCTAAGATGGTTGACATTTGAAGAAAGTGTTCCTTAAGGCAAAGTGCTCTTTGCCCTGTGAGAGTATTCTAGAAACAGCTGTGGCTTATGACATGGGCCTAAATAAGCATCTATCCACCCCATTCTACCCCGCCTATCTATCCGTCCATGATGGAGTAGTGGTTAAGAAGGCACCAAATTGCCTGGGGTTGATTCCTGCTTCCTTTATCAGCTGTCTGACTTGGGCAGGTTATTTAACCTTCCTGGACCTCAGTTTCCTTATCTGTAAAATGGGAAGAGTAATAGCACCTATCTAATATCGTGAAGATGGAATGAATTATTAACAGAAATTCTGTAAGAAAGCAAGTGGCTCAGAAAAATGTGAGCTTTGTAAGGGCAGGGATAGTGCCTGAGACACAATGGGTGCTCGATATGATTTTTGAAACACATAGATAAAGGAATCAAACATTCACTAAGCCCTGAATTTTGAACTTATTTTCTTTCTTTCTTTTTTTTCTGAGACAGAGTCTCACTTAGTCACCCTCAGTAGAGTGCTGTGGCATCATAGCTCACAGCACCCTTAAATTCTTGGCCTTAAGTGATCTTCTTGCCTTAGCCTCCCAAGTAGCTGAGACTACAGGTGCCCACCACAATGCCTGGCTATTTTTAGATATGGGGTCCTGCTCTAGCTCAGGCTGAGTAAACTTTGAACTTTCCTATGTTAGCCCCTGTCTTCAGCCATGGTCTCATGGACCAAAGCCTCAGATCAAGCATCTCTTCATCTGCAAAGGAGTCAATGACAGTTCTTCGTTTGTTTACTCTGAAAGACCCAGCCAGGAGCAGAATCAGCCTTACAGAGGCCTCTGCCCCTGGACACACATGGCCCCTTCTCTTGGTGTCAATTCATGGATGTGGCATAACTTGATTAGTGAGCATCTCTGCCATCATTGAGGCAGAGATACTTCTGCTGGTCCAGGATTCTCTGTCAACATAATAAACAACCCCTGGCTAGTGTTGGTGCGAGATGATGAAAAATTAGCTGCCTCTGTATCACCAGGCAGGGAAAATCACATTTGGTCCACAGTGGAGGCTTCTATGTTAAGCATGTCCAGGAGAATCAGAGAGCCTGGAGTCAGAATTAGGAAGCTGAGTAGCATGGGATTATTCCCACAGAGCAATTGGATGTAGCACAGAGGCAAGCTTGCTGCCTCACCCCACCTGCCACACGTTGTTTTGTGCCTTTGTTGTTCATGTCCCCAGCTTGAGAGGAAGAAGGAGACCCTGTTTTGTTTCCATATCCCTGGGGCACAGCAACTGTGCTAAGCCCCTTTCAATAAATCCCAGGCTCTGACCCCTGGTGCTGGGCACAGAGCAGAAACAGGGCTGTAGCTCTGGGACTGTGTCCCCAGATGGTGTGTGAAATCCTTGCAGCCTGGCAGAGAGAGGGGCACACTGTGCCTCCACACAGATCTGGGTTTGAATCTCTGCTCTTTGGCTGCTGCTTGTTTGACCTTGAATGTGTTCTTAAACCTTAAGGAGCTTTAATTTCTTCACTTGTAATGTGATATGGGGCAGGGGTGTAACAGCCACTTCAAAGAGTCATTGTAGGTATTAGGGGGATGATGTTAGTGAAGTGCATGGGTAAGTGTTTGTCCTCTTCTCAGACCTGCATGAAAATACCAGTCACTCTAGATATATCTGTGTTTCCCTTCTGTGCCCCTAATCTAACAGTGTGGTCTCCCTGAACCACTGGTCAAGAAGAGACACAGTGAGATGGGCTATGTCTGTCTGTGTCCTAAGCTCCACTGTGAACTCCTTGAAGGCATGGGCCATACTATACACAATCCACCCCTCGCATCTCTCCAATCGCTGACTGCCCAGTAACCTCCCCGCCCTCCACATACAACCTGGAACTCAGCAGCCCTCCCCAAGACTTGCTGAATGAAAGACTGAGTTTGGTTTGGACCCCTGGAGTTCTTGATAGAATCCACAGGGTCCCTAACTTGGATTATTTTCATTGATCTCTTACTGAAGCTTACATTTCTATCAATCATGAACGCAGGCAACAAAGCACAGCAGTATTAGCAGTACCTGTGAATTTGTTACTGTAACGTCATGGATAGTTCCATCGAACAAGACAGTTGTTACAACCATCTTGATTTTTTTTTCTTTAGTTAAGCAGGCCCTGGTGAGATTTGAACCCGCTGCCCCTGGTGTACAAGGCCAGCATTCTAAGCACTGAGTTACAGGGCCCAGCCCACAACCGTCTTGAAATAGCACATACACCACAAGCTACCATATTTATCAGGCCCACTGCGAGATCTTAAAAATGCATTAATAAAGGATTATCTCTATTACTACATGATCTATTTTTCTATATATTTTGAAAACCATGTTTCAATATAATTGATTTCCTTTGCAACTCTATGTTTTTTCTTCCTGTTTTACATATGTAATTAAAGACATTATTGAAGATGGTGTCACCAGGCTGCCAATGGGGGCATGGCCCAACAAAGGTGATGGGCTCTTGGCTTGCAGATCCTTGGAAATGAATGAAAAAGGTGGGAGGTTAGCTTCCTGTGGACATTATTCTAGAGGGAGTATTTTAAACTTTTATTAGGAACTCCAAAAATGGCTGAGAATTAAATCAGTGGTTCTCGACTGTGGCTGATTTTCCTTTTAGAGGACATTTGGTGATGCCTAGAGCAGTGATTTTCAAGTGGTATACCATGAGGATCTTAGGTGTGTCACAAAAAAATTTGTAGATTATTTATTAAATTATTTTCCAAAGAAGTTCAAAGTACGTTAAGTTTATTCTTT
The DNA here is from genome assembly GCF_000181295.1 of Otolemur garnettii. NCBI lineage: Eukaryota > Metazoa > Chordata > Mammalia > Primates > Galagidae > Otolemur > Otolemur garnettii. The sequence goes on along the minus strand of NW_003852599.1, from coordinate 1,855,858 downwards.
TTTTTTTTGTCAACATAATTTAAGCATGCCACAGAAGTTTCACTATAGGTTCAAGTGTACATGAGATATAAAAAGGTTGGAAAACACTGCCCTAGAGAGATTTTTGGTTGTCACAATTGGGAGACGCTAGTGGCATCCAGTGAGTAGAGACCAGGGATGCTGCTGAATGCCCTGTGTGCACAGGACAGTGCTTGTAACAATTAGTTATCCCACCCCAAATGTGCAATAGTCCTGAGGTCGAAAAACCCTGGACTATACTATTACATATTAATAGACATCTTGAGTGTTAAAACCTCTAGGGAAAAAAAAACAATCAGTGCACCACTTCCTTGGAAACATCTGTAGTGATTCTGCCATCCAGGCCTACATCTACACACACCCACAATATACATACACCAGGCCTTGGGCTTGGCACTGGGCTTACTGGAGCAGCTTCAGGTCTGCGGGTTGGCAGGATGTGTGAGCTAGTGGACCCAGGCACAAGGTGCAGCCATGTCACACACCTCCATGGGGCACCAGCTGGGTTCCAGGCTGGGTGCTGGGTGCTGGATGCCAGATTTTCCTCGAATTGGTCTTGAGGTCTCTCTCAGGAGAGTAACTGACAGGCTCCAGGGCAGAAGGCTGTGTGTGTTTACAGTGTGCCTCACTCTGGTGGATGACCTAATGCCTAAGTGTTCAACTTGTGACCAGGTGGCCCTCTCACAGGAAACGTGGTTATACTGGCAGTTGCCCTTCTGGCCTCATCTGAATTGTATCCACTTTGTTCCTGCTAAGATAGCCTGAGGGGTGCTCTGACGGAGAGGAGAGTCAGGTTTCAGGGTGTCTGTCAGGTGAGACAGGAGACAGCTCGGCAAAACCCATGAGGTGACAGAAGCAGTTTATTGCTCAAAGATCCCAGAGAGAGGAGGGATCCCCATGCTTCACAGGGCCAAGGGGAAGGGGAGCCATCTGGAACAGCCTGCTTACCCAGAGGGCAGAGGGGAGAGACAGAGACCTGTGGCCCAAGGCCTTTACTGGGCCCCGGGGCATTACCCAATCAGGTTTCCCATGGGGAGTTTTATTCATCTGGTTTAGAGCCAGCTGGCACGAATTCTAGGAGGTCATGCTGTGACAGGGAGGTGGTCTCTGTGGCATGTTTGCATGGTCCATGCAGAGTGTGGGGGTTGGTGGTATGGGTCAGGTGGGTTGCAGCTGGCTGTCCCACAGGGACGTGGTTACCAGGAGGGGTTGCCTAGTCAGATACACGTATCTAAGGCGGGGCACGATGGCTCACTCCTGTAATCCTAGTGCTCTGGAAGGCCAAGACGGGTGGATTGCTTGAGCTCAGGAGTTCAAGACCAGCCTGAGCAAGAGTGAGACCCTGTCTCTACTAAAAATAGAAAAACTAGCTGGGCATCGTGCAGGTGCCTGTAGTTCCAGCTACTTGGGAAGCTGAGGCAACGGGATCACTTGAGCCCAGGAGTTTGAGGTTGCTGTGAACTGTGACACCACAGTACTCCATAGCCAAGGGTGACTGAATGAGAGTCTGTCTTAGAAAACAAAAAAGAAATTGACCGCAATGAGAAAGTGGGAGGAGGGAGAGAACAGGAAATTGTCAAGGGTGACTGAGCCCTCCTTCTGGTATGAGAAAGTCAGATCTGTGTTGAGAATGGATGCCAAGGCAACACAAAATTATGAGAATTTACTCCTCTGGGGAATCAGTGTGGAACAGGTCAGAACGTGGTTTCTACCCTCATGGAATCCCCACTTTTCCAGGAAGACAGATACTAAATGGTGCTGTCTTATGTGCCCCATGGGACACACAGCAGGGTGTGCGCTTGGGTGCGTGTTGGGGTGAGGGGATTACAGCTTGGTGTAGCAGTCAGTAAGGTCTCCTGGCAGAGGGGCAGTGAGGTGTAAGCTGCAAACTAAAGGATGAGAAGGAACTGGCTCCAGCGAGCAGAAGCGTCCTGAGTACTGAAGGCACCATGAATCTGGCTTGGGCAGAGGGAAGTGGCCCCAAGCAAAGCCTGAGGTGAAGCAGTCTTGTGGGGGGTCTTGTGCATCACATTAGGTTCTGGGCTTTGTCTAGAGGAGCCATGGAAGGCTTTCAAGCAACAGCAGCATGTTATCTTTGCTTTTTTGAATAGTTTGGATTGAGCGAGGAAAGGTCTGGAGTTGGGGGCTGGTTGTTGTTTTGCAGTGGGGACATGGGAGTGGGGAGAGAAGAGGGACTCTGCCTGGAAGCCAGAGGAGGATGCTCAGAGGGGGTGCTGTGTGCACTGCAGCTGCAGCCGAGAGTTAGATTTGCTAGGTTGAGATGGCAGAGGAAGGACCTTCCAGGCAAAGGGCCAGGCATCACAGGTGACAAACTGGTGGTGTAGCTGAGGCATATGAAGTGCAGGGGAGAGGGGCTAGAAGGAGGCTTGATGCCAACATCTCTAATGACCATATTCTTGGTACTTCCCTAAAGGGTCATTGCAGGGAGCCAAAGATACTGCTTGACCCCTGCCTCTCCATCTGCAGACAAGGTTCTCCTGCCAGCAGGCATGCACAGAGATGGGCCAGAGGCCGACTGTAGACTTGAGGTGTCCAGTTGGTTCTCTGACAGCGGGTGTGATGATTTATCCGGCATCTGCAGCTCCCCCTCTGTGTTTCCTCTTAGGGCAGTTTCGTTCATTGCATGGTCTGACAAATCTGTATCTCCAGTCCAGATTGCACCCCCAAACACCAGGCTGCTGTAGCCCTAATTGCCTTCTGGCCATCTCCGTCTGGATGTCCCACTGGCATCTCCAACTAAATTTGTCTAGAATTGACCTTATCAGTCAATAAATATTTGCAGAATTGAATTGGATTTTCCTGCCAAACTTCTCAAAAGAATTATCTCCCCCAAATTATCATTATTTGTAGGCAACATGATTGTGTGCCTAGAACACCCCAAGGGAATCAACGGAGACATTTTTTAGAATTAATAAGAGTCCAGAAACCTGGTTGGATGCGAAATGAATGTATAAAAATCAATAGGTTTTTCTGTATCATAGTAATAACTGTTAGAAAAAAATAATGAGAAAAATGTCATTCACTAGTGCAACAAAAGTGCATAAAATGTCTGTGAATAACCTTAACAAGATGTGACTGGGATCTATGTGAGAAAAGTATATATCTTTATTGAAAGGTTAGATGGTAATTATTGATCACTTACGGTGTGCCGGGTGGTATATTGAGGGCTTAGCAACTTAGCATATATTGTCACGTTAATCTGTGCAGCCATCCTAGAAGTGGGTGCTAAGTTTCAAGATCTCAAAACTAAGGTTTAAAGAGTTTAAATCAAATTGCCCACAAGGTCTTAAGTGGCAAATCTGAGAACTGTATTCACATCTTTGAATAACAAAGATTTGAATGAAACCCATGCTTTTCTTCTTTTCACTAAGCCACCTCCAAAATAAAGCATAAATAGACGAATGAAGTTTGTGGGTAGGGTCTGCATATTATAAAGTGATTAATTTCATTTTGCTCATTCAGTAAGGAAATGTGTACTGAGTGTCTGCTATGGGCAAGTACGGGGCTGGGTGCTGGAGATAAAATATGAATAAGATCTTAATGTGTCTACTGGTGAGGGCAGCCACTTAAACACATCCTTGCTGCCGCCATTGGCAAAGGTAATGCTATTCATAGCGAAAGTTGAGTAAGCAGTGGAAGAATGCTTGAGGTTGTCTTGAGGGTTCTCAGAAGGTTTTCTGGAGGAGATAATGAGTTTTAAAGTGTGCGAGCTAGCTGTCTGAAGGGACGATCGGAGCACAGAGAGCTGGGTGGGCAATTAATATCCTCATTCTTTCAGCCAATACTATGCTGTGAGCACCTACTATATGTCAGGCTCAGGTCTGCGAGCTGGGGAGGGAGTGGAGAACAGAGTAGCACCCCTGCTTTCTTGGAGGCTTCATTCTAAGGGCAAGGTGGGGTGCAGAAAATTAACAAATGGAAAATACATGTCATAGATGCTAAGTGCTGTGGAGAAAAAAGTGAGGTGGTCACTTGGAATGCCAGGTGTAGAGGAAGGATGCCTGGATTAGGGTGGTCACTGAAGAGGTAATATTTGACTCGACTCCTGAAAGAAGGGAGGGAGGGGGTCGCTCAGCTCTAAGGGGAAGAATTTTCAGGGCATTGGCAAATGCAGGGGTCCCAAGGTGGGCATGTGATAGGCTTAGGGAACAGCCAGGAGGCAGCATGGCTGAATTACAGGGATGCGGGGAGGAGAGAGGCCGTGGAGAGCCCATTCATTTGATGCTTTGGGGGCCATGGTGAGGACTTTGGCTTTTATGTTGAATGAGAGCATCAATCACTAGAAGTGATTGGAAGAAATCCAACATTTCGTGAGTATGAAAGGACACTTGGCCATTTGGCATGGCCTCCACGCCATTAGTGTTTCCATCTGGGCGTCTGTTCCGGGTTAGAACTTCCTCTCCCCATGAACATACATTTGATTTCTGGGGAACTTGCAAATGCATCAGGCTTCCAGCCCTTTCTAACCATCCCTGACAGAGGTCAGCCAGCCTAATATGGACAGTGTGCCCCCACCCCCCCAGCCCCAACCAAAACCAAACCCGGTTGTGGTTACCACATAAGTGAACATTCATTCTGGGACTCTGGCCACGGAAAAACATTTTCCGCTGCACTGACCAGCATCCTGTCACCAGACATAACAAAAGGGTCCAGGTCTTATTTATCACAGAAAAAAAAAATCCAGAAAGAATTTAAATCTTTGACAATAGAAGAATGGTTGAGTAAATTCTAGTATAACCACATATTGGAAAGTTGTGCGTCCATTTAAAAATGCTGTTTATGAACAGATTCAATATCTTGGGGAAAGCTCATGGTATAATGTTTACTGAATTGTTACAAAAGAAAACGGAGAAATGACCAGAATGGTCATCAACAGGGGAGTGTTTGAATAAATTGAGATACATCCATGGCATGGGATATTACACATTCCTATAAAAAATGAGTTAGATCTGTATCTACTGACCTGGAAGGTGTCCCCAACGTATTGTTAAGTGAAAAAGCCAGTTGCAGAGAAATGAACTAAACTACCATCATTTTTAAACAACAAAATAATAAAAATTCTCCTGGAATGTGTCCATATGTTTGAGAGAGGAGGTAGGGAAAGGCAGCCGTTACCTTGGGTAACTTTAGATTGAGAAACCGGATGGACGCGGTTCTTTTTACTGGTATTGCATACGTGCATATTTATGCAAATTACAAGGGCACGTTGCCTTTTGTAATTTAAGACGGTAGAATAACTAAAAAAGAGCGCACAGAATTATACACACAGAATTATCTCAACAATGTGAAATATGCATGGAAAAATCTAGGAATAAGATCTAGAAAAAATATTAAGGACAGTTGCCTCTGAAGGAAGATGAGATTAGAATCCATTTTCTCTTTTAGAATCTTGCCTGCAGTTTCCGAATTATCTACAATGAGCAAAATGTGTTAAGTTATTGTTTAAAATAAAAGGGTCTTCTGCCTTCTCATCAGCCAATCTTGCTGTTACCTGTTACAACAAGGCCTCCGTCCACTTTGCCACACTTCCCCTGCCTTTGCTGAAATTGATGTATCCATTCAGCAAATACTTATTGAATCCTGGGCACTGGGGATGTGGCAGAGACCAGAACACAGCTCCAGCTCTCGACGTTCTGGCGTTCTTACTTCCAGAGGGACCATTTCGACATCAAACCGAGTGACCTCATCCAAAACCCCCATCTTTGTGTCTCTGTGGCAGTCACCACATTGAGTCATCTTCTTCTGCATGGATGTGCCCTCTGCCTCTTTTCCTCCTATTCTGTCTGTCCTTACTCTGTCACCTTTTCTGTCCCCTTTCATGAGAAATGTTCCCAAAGGAACATTCTGAGCCCCTCCTCGTCTTTCTCTACAGGGGGAGCCGTGCCCTTCATAGCCAGATTCTGAATCACAATCTCTAGACCTGGGCCTACGTCTGAGCCAAGGCAGAGTCTGGAATGTTGGAGGTGGTGGTGAATATTGGTATTTCAGTGCTTGCTCATGATATGTGGACCTTACCATATGGCCCCCTGTGGCATCTATACTTGAGAATCACTCTGTGGGCCCCTCTGTATATGCTATAGTATAGCATAGTGCATGGATTTACTTGGGTTTAGTCTATGACCCACCATGGCTTATTATAGTATTGAGCGAAAGGAATGAATGAATGGATGACATGGTGCAGTGACATCACTGTGCACAGTTTAGGGGACATGAGCCAAGTAGATTTGGTGCCTATACCAGTGAGGGGGCATTCAGAGAACTATATCCAGGGTTCCTTTGAAAATTATGGAGATACGAAGCTTCATTTCATTATTACTGTGGTTGGATATTTTTCTGGTTTCTGGGCTACTTAGGTTTGCTTTTGTGAACTATTTATTCAGACACTGTCCAATTAATAGAAATAGTACTTTCCTCCCTAATATTAGAAATAGTTCTTTCTATAATATACATAAATATATGTATTTTAAGGTAAGCACAATTCATAATAGCCAAGTCACGGAAGAAGCCCAAGTGTTCATTGACCCATGAATGGATTAATAAATTGTGGTACATGTATACCATGGAATATTATGCAGCCTTAAAAAAGGTGGAGACTTTACCTCTATTACGTTTGCATGGATGGAGCTGGAACATATCCTACTTAGTAAAGTATCTCAAGAATGGAAGAAAAAATATCCAATGTACTCAGTACTATTATGAAACTAATTTACAATCACTCACACTTTCATATGAAGAATAGATCACAACTATGGCCCAAGATGAAGGAGGGAGGAGGGGGGATTTGAAAGGAGGGAGGAGGTCAGATTGAGGGAGGGTTAATGGTAGGATCACACCTATGGTGCATAATGCAAGGGTACGTGTCAGAGCTATTAAGTATAGAGGATAAATGTCTTAACACAATAACTTAGTAAATGAGATGAGGTATACATTAACCAGTGTGATGTAAGCATTCCTAATTCTATATGAAATCAGCACATTGTACCCCATAAATGCATTAATGTACGCATGATCTATGTGTTTATGATTTAATAAAAAATAAAAGAAATAGAGAAAGAGAAAGATAGGTTTACACTGTAAGAGCAAGATAAAGGTATACAGAGCAAGATAAGTTCACCATGGACAGTGACTTGGCCCCCATTGTCGCAACAAGGAAAAGGCAGAAAGACAAGGAGATGGTTCTTTATATAATAATTGAAGTTTATTACTTTTCTACCTATCACTTTTGTATACCTTATGATTTTATTTTGACATAACGTATACTTTTTATATAAAACTATCCATCTTACAGTATCTTCCACAACAACTAGAAATTCAGAAAGTCACAGTCAGATAATTTATTTATATTTCCTTCTAATTATTTCATGACTTGATGGTTTTTAACATTCAATGCTTTGCTCCATCTGGACTTTATTTCGGTATATGGTGTGAGTAGAAGCGATAACGTCATTCTTTTCCCAAACTGTTAATTAGTTGACCCTGCAAAAATCGTTTTCTTTCCTCATTGATTTTTTTTTTAACATTGGCCACATGTCAGTTTTTCTACGCATCATATGTATTGATCTTCTCTTCTTGAAATATCATTTCATGTCCTACCTGTCCCCTCTTGGCCTGCTCCCATCCTGTTTTCATGTGTGTTAATTTGTGATCCTGTTTGTTACCTTGTAGGGTGAGATTATTCAATTTATCACCTTTTTAAAAAAGTGCATCATCTGTGATAATCTAGTTTTGCAGTTAAACTTAGGTATCATTTTGCCAAATTTAAAACAGGTCATTGCGCTTTTGATCAGAATTGCATTACGCTTATAAATTAACTTTTCTATAACTTTTCGTGAGGTTAATATTATAAATTAACCTTTCAGTGGTTAGTCTTTCCACTCAAGATTGCACTCTGTCTCTCCAATTATTCAAAAAATTTTTATCCCTCTGTAGAAGTTATTTTTGTATACTGCCCGCATAGTTCTCATTAATTTTATTTCTATGGATTATATGCATTTTGTAGTCACCATAAACAGGATCTCTTTTCTTTGTATTTTTATCTATCGCCGGCATATAGCAATGTTACAGACTTTTTGTTACAATATTTTGGCTACTTTAATGAAGTTTTTTTTATTAGCTCTAATAGCTTTATAATTAATTCTCCTGGGTTTTACAGATATCTGCATATATCATCTGCAAACCATAATTTTGCTCTCTCTTTTCTCATTTCCTTTTCTTGTGTCACATGGGTTAGCTCTTCCAGTAAGGCGTGAAATCCCTGAGGTGACGGTGCCATCTCTGTCTTGCTCCCGGTCTTAATCAGGTGTTTCTAAAATGCGATCTTTATCATGGGAAGGAAATACTCTTTTGCTTCATTCGGAATGCTTATTTGAATCAGGGTTACAGTACTAATTGTATTAAATGCTTGTTTAGCATTTATTTGGAAGACCTTAACTTTTTTTTCTTTTTTAATGGCATACTTTGTGTTAAGAGATTTCTTAATATTAAAAGTCATTTTGGAGATTAACTGTCCTTTGTCAGCTAATCCCTAAAGTGGGCTTTTAAAAAATTAGTGTTGAGTCAATTGATGAGCATTGTGCTGAAGAAAGTGAATTCAGAGAGGACTACTTATGTTTGAATCCCTCTGCATAACAATCACTTGAGTTCCCATTCCTTAATTTCTCTTTGCCTTGTTCTTCTGTAAAATAGAGATGATATTAATAGCACCCACTGTATAGGTTTGTTGTAAAGATTACACAAGTCGATATAGGTAAGTTCTTAGCAGAGTATCTGATAAAACAGTAAATAAATACATACAATATACCAAATTATTGAGAACTTACTGTGTGTCTAGGCCTGAGCTTGAGATGTGGATTCCAGGATAGGCAAACTCACATATGGTCTCTGCTGTCATGGAGCTTACAGTCTGGTGAGAAGACAGGTACTTAACATATAGATATCCATGAAACAATCAGATGGAAACATGGAGATTTGCATCAATGATAAGTGCCACCAAGGAGAGGTTATGGTGTCATAACAACATGTAGTAGGGGCTTTCACCTAATCAGGGAGGATCATTAGGCTGAGACCTGAAAGATGATTATGCCAAGAACAGAGGGAAACATGTTCTAGGCAGAGAGAACAGCATATGCAAAGGTCCTGTGGCTGTGCAGTAAGAGATTTGACAGGTACTGAGGACTGAGAAGGGTGGGATTTGTCTGGAAAGCTGGTGGACATGAGGCTGAGAGGTCACCGAGGGCCTGATGGCATAGAGATCCTTATAGACCTCATTGAATAGCAGTGAGGAGTCACTGAATGTTTGGAGCAGAGGGAGATGAGAATGACCTGATTAGATTTCTGCTTTGAAAAGATGCCCCCAGCTGCAATATGAAGAACGGTGGGCAAGGACCAGAGTCAATGTGGTTGACCAGTTAGGAGTCCCTATGGGAGTCCAGGGAAGAGCTTGGTGTGGGGTGAGGGAACATAGAGATAAAGACTGCATGGTAGGGCGGTGCCTGTGGCTCAAAGGAGCAGGGCACTGGTCCCATATACCGGAGGAGATGGCAGGTTCAAACCTTGCCCTGGCCAAAAAACTGCAAAAAAAAAGAAGGCTGCATAGTAGACTGGCCATCCAGATATAAAGGGGAAGAAGGCATCAGCTTCTAGGTGGGCCTAATTATTTATTTTTGTCTTGATCCCAAACTCTTTATTTATTTATTTTTGTAGTTTTTGGCCAGGGCTGGGCTTGAACCTGCCACTCCCAGTATATGGGACCGGCGCCCTACTCCTGGAGCCACAGGTGCCGCCCCATCTCAAACTCTTTAAAGCAGGCTTTATGTTATATGATCTTGCCCATCTGTAGACTCATGTAAGGTTTCAGAGCATGTTTAAGGTAGGATAGACCAAGCTTTGATACTCAGTAGGTTGGGTGTGTTGAATACACTTTAGGCTTAAGATCTTTTCAACTTCATTGAGTTTATTGGGAAGGTAATCCCATCTGGACTGAAAAATACTGCAGATGTGTTCAATGAAATTCTAAAAAACTTGAAGTAACACACAGAAAGGCAAGTAAAAAACTGCAAAATAACAACAAAGACAAGAGAGGAACCATGCGAAGGGAACACAAAAATGAAATCACAAAGTGGCAGACTTAAGCTCTAACATAGCAACGAGTAGTTTACATTCCAATAGTCTAAATGTACCATCCAAAGAAATATGCAAAATGGATAAAATAGCATGACCTGAGATGATAAGAAATTTACCCCAAATGCAATGATATATGATAAAACAATATAAACCATGCCGGCATTCATCAAAAAATGCAAGAGCAACACTGGATTGATAACAGATTAAGTATTGACAAAAGTATCATTAACAACAGAAAAGAAAAAGCATTGCAAAACAATAAAAGAGTCGGTATGCCAAGAGTTGGCAAATTTACCTGTGTATGTATCAACCAGTATAGAGCTTTGAGTTACGTGAAACAAAAAGTGATGGAACTTAAAGGAGCGACGCATAATTCTACAGTTGTAATTCAAGACTTCAACAGCCATCTCTCAGCAATTGAGGGAAATACTAGACAGGAAAGCAGCAAGGTGGGTGGGCCTTATGGAGACAGAGGTGGAGGCCCCATTCTCCTCACTGAGGGAGGGAGCAGCAGAAGATGCCAGAGTGGGAGGGTGGATGCTGCAAGTCTGAGCATCCCAGAGGAAGGTGTCGGGCTGGTTGTGCAGAGGGGAGGTCTGGCCTGGACGGTGATTACACTATGAGTCATCTCAAGTGGGGAGCTCCTCTAGAGTACAGAGAGGGGGAGAGGCCCCATTCTGAGCCTGAAGCAGGCAGAAAAAGATCAGCGGCAAGAAAGGAGGGTGAGGGGATGGGAGGAAGTCCTGGGCGCTGCGGCTCAGAGTGTAGTCCTGTGCAGAGCAGAAGCGTCACCACATCACCAGGGAGCCAGGTGGACGTGCAGATGCTGCAGCCCCACCCAGGTGTCCATCTGTACCTCCATCTGAGCCACATCCCCAGGTGGCATGCCTGCAGAGTGAGATCTGAGACGCTCTGTCCGGGGAGGAGTATTTCTGGAAGGCGTGTGAGCAACGGTGTCAGAGGTGGCCAAATAGTCTGTTAATTAATGAAGATGGAAAAAATATCCAGTCGAGCCATCAATGACCTTAGGAGACCTGTTTGGGGTGGATCTATAGGACCAGAAGGCAGAACCGATGGGGATGGAGAGTGAGTGGGAAGTAAGGAAATGGAGACAGAAAGTATAGACAGATTGTGTTTTCTATAAATTTGGCTGTGAAGGGGAGGAGAGAGAGACAAGGCTGGGGAGAGATGAGGAGTGGAGTGGGGAATTGTTTTCTTCATGATCTTGAGCACATTTTAAAGGAGAAGCTTCCAGGAGAGAGGAAACAATTAAACATGCATATAAGAGAGATGATATAGCATTCTCAAAGAGTAGAGAAGAAAGGGATCCAAGGGGCCCATGGAAAGATTTAGGTGCAGAGGGATGCCAATTCTCTGTAGTAGGAAGAATGTGCCCTGGGGTCATGCTAGAAGACCAGGGACTCCTTATTGATGGCTTTGCTTTTCTTTCTCTCTCTCTCTCTCTTTTTTTTGAGATGGAGTCTCACTCTGTCACCCTTGGTAGAGTGCTGTAGTGTCATACTTCATGGCAACCTCAAACTCTGGGCTCAAGTGATCCTCTTGCCTCAGTTTTTTTCACTTTTTTAGTAGAGACAGGGTCTTGCTCTTGCTCAGGCCATCCACCTGCCTCGGCCTCCCAGAGTGCTAGAATGACAGGCGTGAGCCACCACACTGGCTGGTTTTTATTTTCTATGGGGTTGGAAGCAGAGGACATTAGCTGAAAGTTGGGAGACAATGGGGAAGGCTTGAAATTGTCATTCTGATAATTAATGTTGTAAAACAGAAATCTGGGTTTATCCTGGTATTGGTTGCTTTTTAGCCCAAACTCCCTGAGCTTTAGTTTTCCACTGCACAGAGTTGCTCTGAGGCTCGAATAAAATGATACTCAATTTATCACGGTGTCAGTGCACGGCCCATAGCAAGCTCGCAGTCAGCGTTAGCCGGCCATCTTAGCTCATAGGAAGTATATGGAAAAAAAGTAGATGAGTCCTTCTCTAACAAATAGCTCCTATCTCTCTGGAAGCCTGTAGATATTCTCCTGGCTGCACTGAACCGCTGCTCTCTTTCTCTCTCCCAGGCCAGAACTGCACGTTCCAACTGCACGGCCCGAATGGGACAGTTGAGAGCCCAGGGTTCCCGTATGGCTACCCCAACTATGCCAACTGCACGTGGACCATCACAGCGGAGGACCAGCACAGGATCCAGCTCGTGTTCCAGTCCTTTGCCCTGGAAGAAGACTTTGATGTCCTGTCAGTGTTTGATGGCCCACCCCAGCCAGAGAACCTACGAACAAGGTACCACCCTGCCCACCCTCCCTGTAGCAGACAGCTGGGCTCTGAGCCGAGCTTGCTGAGAACTCGCTTGGATGAAAGGTTTATGGCCATTGACAAAGACTGCTGTTTCTGTGAGGCCTTCCCTCAATTCCTCTGCTTTCTCAGAGTTTCCCAATTCCTTTCTCCTGCTTAGCGGTTACCAGTAGGCAGGATTGATGAGTAGGATATTTGGGAAGACTAGGTAGAAAACATCCAAGGGTTCTAGAGAAATCTTCCATGGAAACTGACTTGACGTTACATTTACATACACAAGTGTGTATGTGTGTCTACCTTTTGGTGTATATTCTTTGCACACACAGAAATATAAGCCAAACCCAGAAGATTCAGGGCTTGAAGGCTAACAGTGATGGGCGTTGATATCTTACATGATGCATTCAAAACCATCAGTACTTTGCTGGAACTTGCTCTGCGTTTGCAGAGCCCTGGTTGTGGGTGTATATATGGGTGAGATGGCTTCCTGTGTCCCTGAGATGCCCCCCTAGGGGGAAAGTTCACATGTGAGAAGGGAGGCAGGGATAGGAGAAAGCTCTGCAGGAAGGGCAGACTCTTCTGGGGCAAAAGTGGAGGCCTCAGTGTCACAGCTCTCCAGGTTCTGCCGACCCAGAGGCCATGCTCCATCACAAGCCTTGTCCCTGTCCTGTTGGTCAGCCTCCCCAGCTCCTCGGGGAGCCAAAGGGTTAATGGCCTACCAGCTAAGCCCCAGGGAGCCAGAGGTGCTAGTTGCTTCTAATGACTGGATACTCTAATGAGTGGTTCCCTGCCACCAAGTGCTGAACCTCCAAGCTTTGTTTGCGTCTGAGCCTTTGTGTTCCCTGCTCCTGGAACAGGGTCACAGGCACATTTACAGGGACAGCTCCTAGCCCTCTTCTTTTCTCCTCCCTTTCCTCTGGGGCAGTGCAGAGGTGAGTCTAGGAAGTCTTGGTCAGGGGTGGGGAGAGCCTCTGGGGACCTGCTGACTAGTAGCTTCTCCCATTGGAGCCTGGGCTAATCCATTTTCCCTTGATGTTCAGCGGGGCTGGCACACTATGTGTTCTGAGAACCTTTGTGAAAAGGGATCAAAGTCTTCTTCACTCATTCCTTCCATACATACCTCATGAGCACCTGTGTCCTGATGCTGGCCTGGGTGCTGGGGATACGGCAGTGAGCAAAACAAAGGCACTGCCTTCATGGAGGTACGTGCTAAAGGGGGACAGCATGGCAATATCTAACATGATTATGTTCTAGAATACGCTATGGAGACAACGCATGCAGGCAAGAGGGTGATAGTTTTAGAGCATGGCTGAGGAAGGCCTTTCTAAGGGGGAGACGGTTGAGCAGAGAGCTGGATCAGTGAGCATCATGTCTGTCGTCCTATGCAGGGGAAAGTGTCTAGGCTAAGGGCATGGGGAATGTCAAGGCCTTTGGAGGGCAGTCCTGCCATGTACAGCCAGCCCTGTAGATGAGGGGTACCTGCAGTGTTGGAGGTTTCATTCTCAGCCATTTCAGGTGTCACCTCTGTGATCTACAAGGGTGAATCTGTCTCACAAGTAGACAAGTGGATGCATGAGGCAAGGGCTATAGGTCCCAGCAGAGCCCGTGGACAGGAATCCTGAAAGGGGAAGGTGAGGCTGGGAGGTAGCAGGAGGTAGTAGATTCTGCAGGGCCTCATAGCCAAGTAACGACTTTGGCCTTGGCCCAGAGGTAAACAGGAAACTCTTAGACAGTTCTGAGCAGAAGAAAAATCTGCTTTGGGGGATCTTGGGCTGCTGTGGGGAGGCTGAAGGGAAAGGGGTAAGGCTGGAGACTAGCAGGGCGGAGGCTGTTGTAATTGCCCAGGGCAGAGAAGGGGGAGGTTTGTATTCTAAACACAAAGTGGGCAGGATTTGCTGTTGTATTGGGTAAGGAGTCAGCAGTATGAGAGACAAGGGGACCAGGATGATCCCAGTCTCTTTGGCTTTAATGACTAGTAGAAAAAAAAAGTAGCTCTTGAGCTAGGCACAGTGGCTCACACCTATAATCCTTGCACTTTGGGAGGCTGAGGTGGGAGTCTAGGTATTTGAGATCAGCCTGGGCAACAAAGCAAGATCCCATTGCTATAAAATATTTTTTTTAAATTAGCCAAATTAGCTAATTTTTTAAAAATTAGCTTGGCATGGGAGTGCCTGCTTGTAGTTGCAACTACTTAGGAGGCTGAGGCAGAAGGATTGCCTGAGCCCAAGAGGTCAAGATTGCAATGAGTTGTGATTGAGCACTGCACTCCAGCCTGGATGGTAGGGCAAGACTCTGTTTCTTAACAATAACAAAAGCTGTTTCCTGATATGGGGACAGCCACAGGAGAAGCATATTGGCAAAAGGTGGGGTAGGGACTGGAGGTTAAGACTTTTGTTTGGTCATGTGAAATTTAAGGTGCTTATAAGATATCCAGATGGGTCCATTGAATGTCCACTTAAATCTGTGAATTTAGAGTTCAAGGGCATTGAGGCTAGAGGTAATAAATTGGCAGACTGGGACAGAATGGTGCTTAAAACCGTGAGACTGAATGGAGTAACAAGGGAGTGAGTCCTCTCTGTCAGATTTTTGAGCTCAGAGGACACTATCTATGGGTCAGCAGCATAAACCTTTGATGAAATGAAATGAACGTTTGAAAGACAGAAAGTCCAAGCAAGTCTCCTGAGCACTTGGTTAAGGTGGGACAACTGGAAACAGAGCCTCTAATTCCTTTCCTTACTTTTCAGGCGGGGTCCCCACAGATGCAATCTATCTTCTGTTTTCTGACACTTGGTTTTCTGACTCTGAGGGGGACATATAACAGAGTGGGGACTGACTGGCCTGTGTTTGGAGGCATTGATGGATGTTGGTTGCCCTGACCTGGGGAAGTAGTTGTGGCAGGGGAGGCTTCCTCTGGTCGTGAGGACGCAGAAGGACCTGGACACTTTTCCAGCCATGGCACGGGCCACTCCAGCCAACCAGACACGTTTGAACAGGTTGTCCCTTTTGGGGCTCCTAATCTCTGTCATCTTTTGTGACTGGCTCATTCCAATTCATTGCACAGGTAACCAAGGACATGTGAACTAGGCTGAGGGGAAGGAGCTTGATGACTTTTAGCAGCCCTGGAACTGGGGGCTCTCACACATTGAGTGGCATTAAGAAGTGGAAGAGACCCTAGCACTGGTTCTCAACCCTCCTAATGCCAGGACGCTTTAATACAGTTCCTCATGTTGTGGTGACCCCCAACCATAAAATTGTCTTTGTTGCTACTTCATAACTAGAATTTTGCTACTGTTATGAATTGTAATGTAAATATCTGATACACAGGATGGTCTTAGACAACCCTTGTAAAAGGGTCGTTTGACCCCCCAAAGGGTCGCGACCCACAGGTTGAGAACCTCTGCCCTAGAGGATGGTCTGAGTAACCTTGAAATGTGCTGTCCTTGAAGGTATTAGAACAGTTCTCCTTTAGGGGTGTGGAGGGGAGACAGCAAGCATGTGTTTGGTGGGGACCCTTAGGTCTTTGGGATGATTTTTTAAATATAGTCATCTACTTGGGTATTTTTTTAATTCGTGAGTCAGTTTTTGTCTACAGTGAACCCAGAGAGTTACCCATTTTATTGAGATTATCAAGTGTATTAGCCTAGGACTGTGCACAGCTTTCCCCCACCCCCACCATTTCCAGCTCCGCAGTGTCTGGGTTACATCCCTCTCTCACATCTGTTCCTGTGGTTTGTGTTTTCTTTCTTCTTACTCAATTAGTTCCTGCCGGAAGTTTGCATGTTTGATTGCTCTTTTTAAAGTTCCCATGCCAGGGCTATCAATTTTATGCTTTCTCTATTATCTAACTTATTGATTTCTGCTTTTATCTTTATCCATTCTTTTCTTCCTCTTACCTTAGGCTGATGTTACTCTTTTGCTGATTTCGTGAATTGAATTAGTTTTATGATTTCTTCTTTGATAATAAAAATATTAGGAGGCATTTTCCCCTAAGTACAACTCTGACCATATCCCATAAATTTTGATGGCTAGTTGTTATTTTAGAAAGAGTGTCTAATTGCAGTTTTGTTCTTTTCTTTTACTCTAGGGTTTTTCCCTCAAAATTTCAAGCAATATTTGTTTATACTTAAAAAATTATTAGCTAGTTTTATTGCATTATGATCAGATTATGATTTCTACTTTGGAGAATTTGTTGACTTTTTTCCCTCTAAGATCATTTTTTGAAACAGTTCCAGTGAGTATTTGAAATAGATATTCTGTGGTTGAAGGGCCAAAAAAAAATTATGTTATTAATATCATTCCATCTTTCTGATTTCTTATTTACTACCTAATTGATATTTGTCAAGGTAAACAGTGTATTGGCCTTATGTTTCACTGGAGATTTTATGGAGTTCTTTTTTTATTTCTACATTTTTATTTTATATATTTTGATGCCATACTCTTTGGTACATAGATATATTTTAACTATTAGAGCTTCAGAATAAATTGCACATGTTTTTCCAATATAAGTTGGAAATTTATCCCCCAAAGTCTCTTGCCTTAATTAAATTCCATTTTGATACTAACATTGCCACCTTTTTTCTTTTAGGTTTGCTTTTATTGAGTCTATCTTTGCCAATTTATGTACTTTTAATATGACCATGTCATTGTTTTAAGGGTAGCTCTTAGTACAACATGCATAGTGGTTGAATGTTTTAGAATCCTAACTGGGAGTCTTTATTCTTTAACAGGAAAGTTTAGTCCACTCACATTTTTTGGTGATAACTGATACATTTGCTCTTCTATGGCACTTAATGCTTGCTATTTTTAAGCTTGCTTACTTACTTTACTCTGTCTTCAAGGTTTTTTTCACCTTATCTCTGTGCATTTTATCTTGCTAGTAGTTAATTACTTCTGTGGAGCACATTTTAAGCTGTATTTCTCTGACAACATCCTGCCTGTCTGGACTTTTTCTTAATTGGGTCTTATGGGCTCTGTATCTTGTATAAATTCCTTAGCGTTTGTAGCACATAGGTAAGTCCTTTTCTTTGTTTTCAAAGTTGACATAGATATTCCATCTCTTTATATACCTTAGACCATTTCCATGAGAATTTAGGGCATCAGGCAGAGGCGGGTTTAACAGGTTATCTTGTTGGCTGTCCATCTCAAACTGGAACTGTCTCTTATAATGGTTTTTATATTTTTGATTCCATTGCGAATGGAAATTTTTTAAATTTAATTTTTGGACTAGTCATTGCTAATATAATTATATATAGAAATACAATTGATTTTTGTATGTTGATCTCCTATCCTATGATCTTGCTGAATTCATTGCTCCTTCAAGTTGTTGTATTTGTGAATAAAACAATTTTAGTTCTTCTTTTCCAATCTGGATGCGTTTCTCTCCTCCCTGTCTCCCTCCCGTCTTCCCTTCCTTCCTTCTTCCTCTCCTCTCTTCTCTTTCCTTCCCCTCCACTCTTTCTTTTTTTTGCCAGATTGCACTAGCTAGAACCTCATTAGAATTAATATGATACTGAATGGAAGTGGTGAGAGGGGATGTCTCTGTTCTGTTCCTGATCTTGGGGGAACAACCTTCAATCTTTCTCCATTAAATACGATGTTTGCTGCAGGTGTTTTGTAGATACCCTTCTAATGAAGGGTTTTAAGCAGATGATTTTGGCCCGGCCTGGCTGTAGTATGGAAAATGCACTGAAGTTGGGGCCTGACTGGCAACCCTGGGGCCAGGGAGAGGCTGCAGCAGCCCAGACTACACGTAGTACCAATAAGGGCAAAGACGATGTGGATTTGTGTGCTCTCAGAAAGTGTTGTCCCCAGAGTTAAGAGTGGATTTATAGAGACTGTGGAGTGGGAATAAGAAAAAGAGAGGAGTGGAGGAGAGCTCTGCAGTATCTGGCTTGGAAACCACAAACAAACTGCAGTGAATTCCAGTGTTCAGTAAAATGTGTTCTCAGGGCTTACCAGGGTATTTGCTGCACTGATGTTTTTCTCCCCTTGTCTGGGAAAACAGGTAGGTCACCTCCTCTCTCAGTGTTTTCCTGTGAGACAGAAGGGTACAGTGGAGACAGTCCTAGATTTATGCCTATCTGGGATCTACATTTATTAATGCTATGACCTCATGTGGGGTTGGGCTTCTCCAAGCCTCAGCTATAAAATGGAGATGACACTGCTCTGCCTTATGGGGTCATTGTGTGTGAGTCCCTGGCTGCAGATCCTGAAGTGGTCCATAATGTTGTTTGCCTCCTTCCCTGCCCTTCTGTCCTTAAGACCTAGTAACCTGGAGCTTTCTCAGGGCCTTTGGTGCCTGTCCTGACACTTCATCAGTGGCCCACTCATCAAATGTTTTAGACTGGGGTGTTGTGGGGGGTGGGGAGGCACTGAGGCAGGCCCTGGGCCTGGGCTTGGGCATCATTCGTTGTGTGTACATCATGTGCATGTGTGTAGTGTGAGTGTGTGATGGCATTGCTGATCCCCTGCAGCCCTTCCTCCTCTCCCTCCCACACTGACATTGGGGCAGGACCACCAAGATGCCCTTGGCAGGTTTCTCTGCTGGCATCACTTGGGGGTTTTCTGTGTTGATTGTATTAGTGGATTGAAGTAACTGCAAAATTGTGTTTTTAGGTTGGACACGGTGGCTCACCCCTGTAATTGTAACACTCTGGGAGGTGGAGGTGGGTGGATTGTTTGAGCTCAGGAGTTTGAGATCAGCCTGAGCAGGAGCAAGATCCCGTCTCTACTAAAAATAGAAAAAGGAGCTTGGCTTGGTGGCGGGTACCTGTAGTCCCAGCTACTCTTGAGGCTGAGTCAGGAGGATTGCTTGAGCCTGAGAGTTTGAGGTTGCTTGTGAGCTAGGATGCCAGGGCACTCTACCCACAGGACAGAGTGAGACTGTCTCCAAAAAAAAAAACAAAAACCCTGCATTTTTAATGTATCTCTCTTTTCCCACTTTCCCCCTAACACTTTGATCTTCTTTATCTATGGATACATTCCAATGCAAGATGCAGAGTTTCCTCCCTACCCCAGTCTCAGCCTTTCTTTGAACTTGCCCTTCTCCAGATGCTTGCTCCTGGGCTGTGTTGTAAGCAACAAGCTTCCTCCTATTTGAGCCTGAGCTCCCTGAGGCTGAGAGCCAAGCCTTCTGCTCTGTTTTTGCCGTTGCAGAGTCATGCAGCAAATGATACACTGGTTTTGCTTGTGGATGACGTGAGTGTGAATTTTCTCCCTAGCCACATGGCATTGGCAGGTAACTTTGACTCTTATCCCCAGCATCCTCATCTATAAAGCAAGGATATCAGGATTTTGGCTGATGCAGATTAAACTAAATCAAGTATATAAACCTCTTTAATTATGAGATAGAAACTAAGGCAATACTTGTATATTTGTAGAAAGTTTTAGCAAAATTAAGCAAAAAGACAAAAAACTCTGATAAATTTATAAGTCATCAAGTAGAGTGGTGGTTCTCACCCGAAGGCAATTTTGCAGGCCACCTCATCCCTACTCCCAAGAGACATTTGATCATGTTTGGAGACATTTTGGTCGTCACAAGTTCAGGGGTGCTCATGATCTACTAGAACAGTCAATTTTCAACCGGCGCACCGTGGCACACTGGCGTGCCGTGAAAGGGTCTTAGCTGTGCCTTGAAAATTTTTAAAGATCATTAATTAAATTATTTTCAAAAGATTTTCAAATCACTGTAAGTATATTCTTTTTTTTTTTCACTCTTGTTTTTAAGTGTGCCATGGAAGTTTAACTATAGGCTCACGTATGTCCTAGGATTAAAAAAAGGTTGAAAAATACCACGCTAGGCTGAGGCCAGGGATGTTAGGAAACACTCTACAGCGCACAGTACATCTGCCCACAACGAAGGCTTATCTGGCCCCCAAATGCAGTAGTAGGTAGATTGATTTGAGGAGTTAATGCCTTTGGCATTGGTGCTTTGTGACCCACCTAGGTTTTAAAACTTTTCCTGTATCAGTGACCTTGGGTGAGTGAGCCAAGCCATCTGAGCCTCAGTTTCCTCCTCTGCAAAGTGGGGACTTCTGAGTGTTGCTGTGTGCTGACGGCTGCACCTGGCATGGTTGACGGAG
The DNA here is from genome assembly GCF_000181295.1 of Otolemur garnettii. Lineage (NCBI taxonomy): Eukaryota > Metazoa > Chordata > Mammalia > Primates > Galagidae > Otolemur > Otolemur garnettii. Next base: position 1,835,313 of record NW_003852599.1, on the reverse strand, counting down.
AGGTGCCCATATACACGTGGTGCACAGCCTGGTCTCTATGCAGATGCCGTTCATCTCCCAGCGATGCCTTTCTTCCACCAGGAGTTCATAGCCATCTTCTTGAAAGCATCTCACATTTCATCTAGAGCTATTCACAAGCAGCGACATCCCAGGGTGCCAGGAGGCAGTGTCTGGCTGCTTCAAATTAAATTTACAATAGAAGCTGATCAGATTCTTCTCATAATGGATCAGGGTGGGAAACGGGAGTTGGAGGCGGCCTTAAGGCTGGGAGCCTGTAGGAGTTGGGAAAATTAGCAGGAAAAGAACAAAGAGCTTTCCAGATAATGCAGTGTCAGCCCTGCCTGGATGAATTACCGAAACGATCACTACGTCTCTGCTTTTGCACAATTAGATGGCCTTTCCTTGCTGGCAGACATCCTATTGCATTGCGATTTAATGTGAAATGAAGTTTTCTAATGGGGCACAAGCAAGCATAATGTATAGAGACACTGCTAATAAACTGCACACCCTGTGTACTGGAGGCTTTCTAGGGTGCTGGTGATGACTGTACCAGTTAAGCACAGCTAAGCATCCCTTAATTTGGACATTTGGGCTCAAGTTATGGGAAACACTACCACTCGTTCCCACAATTACTGGCAATACACATTCTGTCATCAGCCTAAGGTGGAATGTAGTTTAAGTCATTTGGAGCTGGTTGCAGATTTCAGTCAACTGGCATTAGACACCTGTTTGGTAGTTGTAAACATCCACAAATTTGCCAGATTTACTGTCTTCTTATGAATATGTATTACAGCAGAGCCCCACCCTCCCCACCAAGAACCTGTCTGTTGATTCCTTAAAAAGTGTGCCTTGCATGTCAATAGGGTTGTCCTTGAAGGGTCCTCTCCCCAGAGTCCCTGTGGAATGTGCTCTTGTGGGCAGGAGGAGGCTGGGAGGACCCATGGGGATGAGGGAAGAGTCTTTGTTAAGTACTGAAGCAGAGTGAGGATGCTGGAACAAAGACACGAGGACGCCGAACCCCTATTACGTGCCGGCCACCATGCTAGATGCACTGGTTCATTCATTCACTGTCATTTATTGAATTCCTACCCGGAATGCCAGGTGTTGGAGAGACAGCACCTAACAAGATTGCTTCTGCCTTCAAGGAACTTAACCATATCTTTAGGGAGACAGGTTAAAATTTAGGTAGACAGTCCAGGAGCCCAAGTGCTTACAACCAGGGCACCTGAGCTGCTCTTGGGGGAGATCTTTGTGGACGCCCATCTAGGAGGGGCCTGGGGTGCCCTTTGTTTGCCTGGCTCTTACTCAGTCTTCACATAACTCAATCATCACTTCCATCCTCTGGGACACTCCTTCATCCCAACTTGTGATACCAGCTCAGATTACCCTGGATCCAAACTTTTAGCTCTGTGTGTGTGTGTGTGTGTGTGTGTGTGTGTGTATTTAACTTATGCCCATCTCCTTCCCAAGTCTGTAATCTCCTGGCCTATAGGAACTCTTTCTCTTTTACTCTCCCTTGTAGCTCCAGGGCCTAACACAGTACCTGGCATACAGCAGGTGCTCGATATACACATATTTATGGAGTAAAGGAATGGATGCTTGCTAGGAGATGGGAACCTCACTAGGACATGGAGGGAGGGTTAGGGAGAGTGTTTCAAATGAAGAAAATACTGTGTGTGCATGTGTCTGGGCAACACAGAGGGAAACGTGAGCTGCAGAGTGACGTTGGGTTGGTTCCCTGTGACTGGGGTGTAGGGGTAAGGTGGGGAGTGGCTGGGCCCCAATCACACAGGACCCCAGATGCTTTGCTGGGGAGCTAGACATGTAACCTAAGCAATGTGGGGACACACGGAAAGGTTTTAAACAGTCATACAACTGTGGCAGGCCAAGGCGGGTGGATTGCTGAGCTTACAGATTTGAGACTGTCCTGAGCCAGAGAGAGACCTCATCTCTAAAAGTAGCCGGGCATTGTGGCAGGTGCCTGTAGTCCCAGCTACATGGGAGGCTGAAGCAAGAGAATCACTTGAGCCCAAGATTCTGAGGTTGCTGTGAGCTATGACATGACAGTACTATACCCAACATGACAAAGTGAGACTCTGTATCCCCCCCCCGCAAACAAAACTAAAAACAGTCATATACATGCTCCCTAACAAGGTGACACATCACCAGCAGGTAAGTGGTATTAATTCCCTTTGCAGAGGTTAAGTAGCATCTAAGGTCTCTAAGCTGCAAAGTGGCTAAAGGAGGGGGATCCTGGGGCCAGAAACCAGCCTCCCCCTGACTGCTATGGATTCATTTGTACTCAGTCCATTTCCTTTAAAAAATCCATCTCTTTTTCCTTGCTGAGCACTTTCTATAAAATAGTGAAAGTCATCAGTACTTACTGCTTTTATAAAACAACACAAGCAGAGTTGCAGCGTATACACTGTAAAAAGTGCAAGTTTCTCCTTCCCAGGCCCTTGCCTCAGACCTGCTCTCTGGAGCTACCCCTCTTAACTGTTAAGTGTGTGTCCAACTCCCTTCCTTCCCTCCTTCCTTCTTTCCTTCCTTCCTTCCTTCCGTCCGTCCCAGACAGGGTCTTGCTCTGTTGTCCCAGCTAGACTGCAACGGCTTCATCACAACTCACTGCAACTTCTAACTTTTCAGCTTAAGTAATCCTCCTACCTGAGCATACTAAGTAGTTGAGACTACAGGTGTGGTATCACCACGCCAGGTAATTTTTATTTTTTGTAGAAACATGGGGTCTTGCTATTGCCTAAGCTGATCTCAAACTCCTGGCCTCAGTGATCCTCCTACCTTGGCCTCCCAAAGTGTTAAGATGACAGGCATAGCCACCGTGCCTGGCCCGATTTCTTTTTCAATAAAGATTCATTAAACTGCCCATGAGGCTTATTGGGACATCCATCAGGCCTTTAAAAATTTGTTCTGATGAATTAAGTGTAAACTAATTAGAAACATGGATTCAATTACCCTTGAAACACCCAAGGGTTTAATAATTAATAGGCAGAGGGTTTGAGGCCAATGGCATTATGGATTTTATCAAACCTCTAACATCTGAAAAGTAAATGTGTGTGATTCACCCTAAATGCTGGCAAATTTGCCATCCAGAGGTAAATCTGTTAGTAGGTGCTGTGTAGTTAATTATGAAAGTTAGCTATGATTAATAAGGAGCCAGCTGAAGTCGGGTACAAGAGGCCAAAGCCTTCTTGATATTGCTGAACGGAGCCTCCTGGGGCTTTCGGTGGCCTGCCTTTTGGAGTTACTATAATCAGCTTTCTTTATGATCCTTCATTAGGCAAGGTTTGGGGAAAGGGGCTGGATGCCTGCTGAGGTCCCAGGTGAGATCACTGACGCCCAACTGTAGACCCAGAGCATCTGGGGAGCAATATTGGGCCAAGGAGACACTGCAGAACTTTGGGGGAAAAACGTTTAGTTTATGTCCTTGAACTGTGAACCACGATGACTTAGATGGGCTCAGAGGGCAATCACGGGTTGGTGTAAACATTTATTTACCTGTGTATGCTGGGTAAATGTGCGAATCTCATTTAATCTCCACAGTTGTCCTGCCAGTAAGTAAGCGTCATTACCTCCACTTTTATCGCTAAGGAAACTGAGGCTCAAAGAGGCTTCATGCCTCATGGAAGGCAAATTCAAACTCCCTGAACTGTTTGACACCCAGGTTCATACAGGTGGGCACAACCACCCCAGCGCGGAAGGGGGTTGTGGAAGGGGAGGAAGTGGGATCTGCCAGGGATAGGGCTCTGGAAACCAACTGCAATGGCCCTGTGGGGCAGCCATGTGCTCTAACCCCCAATGCCAAAGAGAGGGTTTGGGCAGACGTGGGATGGGGAAGGGTTGGCAGCAGGTGATACACAAAGCCAGGTGGGCAGCAGTGTCGGGGTCCTGAGCAATCTCTCCACTCACAGTAGGATCTTGTGGTTCAAGGTCAAAATCAAATTTTGTGCATAGTCTCACCTTGTTCATTCATCAAGTCTGCTGTTTAATAGCAGCCAAATTAAAGCCCCATAGAGCCCGTGGTTGAGGCCAAAAGGCCATGCTGCCTGCACCCTTCCTTATGGTCAGTCCTGCCCGCAGTGTCAAGTGTTGGCCAAGATCCAGCATTACCCCAGAATAGAGT